>NC_090028.1:3500000-3800000 GCF_037176765.1 Anolis sagrei | reverse complement strand
GATCAATTGAAGCTTCCAAACAGTCTTCAAAGGCAACCCCATATAGAGCGCGTTGCAATAGTCCATACGGGATGTAACAAGAGTGTGGACCACTGGCCAAGTCTGACTTCCCAAGATATGGGCATAATTGGTGCACAAGCTTTAATTGTGCAAAAGTTCCCTTGTCCACTGCTGAGACCTGGGGTTCCAGGCTCAGCAATGAGTCCAGGAGAACTCCCAAGCTGTGAGCCTGTGTCTACTGGAGGAGTTTAACCGTGTTCAGCACAGGCTGTAACCCTTTGCTCTGTTCGGCCTTGCGACGACCAGGAGGACCTCTGTCTTGTCTGGATTCAGTTTCAATCTGTTGGCCCTCATCCAGACTGTCACAGTGGCCAAGCACCGGTTCAGGACCTGAACAGCCTCCTTAGCAGCAGGTGGAAAGGAGTGATAGAGTTGGACATCATCTGCATACAGGTGACACCGTACCCCAAAACTCCGGATGATCTCTCCCAACGGCTTCATGCAGATGTTAAATAACATGGGAGATAGTATTGACTCCTGCGGGACCCCACAAGGCAATGGTTGTGAGGTCGAGCAGGAATCTCCCAACAACACCTTCTGGGAATGACTCTCCAAGAAGGACCGGAGCCACTGCAAAACAGTACCTCCAAGGCCCATTCCTGTGAGGCGTCCCAAAAGGATACTGTGGTCAACGGTATCGAAGGCTACCGAGAGGTCCAGCAGAACCAACAGGGACACACTCCCCCTGTCTAGTTCCCGGCGCAGATCATCCACTAAGGCAGTGTTTCTCAACCTTCCTAATGCCGCGACTCCTTAATACAGTTCCTCATTTTGAGGTGACCCCCAACCATAAAATTATTTTTTTGCTACTTCATAATTGTAATTTTGCTCCTGTTATGAATTGTAATGTAAATATCTGAGATGCAGGATGTATTTTCATTCACTGGACCAAATTTGGCATAAATACCAGTGGTGGGTTTGGGGTGGATTTTTTTTTTGTCATTTGGGAGTTGTAGTTGCTGGGATTTATAGTTCACCTGCCACCAAAGAGCATTCTGAACTCCACCAATGATGGAATTGAACCAGTCTTGGCACACAAAACATGACTAACATAAGATACTGGAAGGGTTTGGTGGGCACTGATCTTGAGTTTGGGAGTTGTAGTTAACCTACATCCAGAAAGCGCTGTAAATTCAAACAATGATGGATCTGGACCAAACTTGGCACGAATACTCAATATGCCCAAATATGAACACTGGTGGAGTTTGGGGATAATAGACCTTGACATTTGGGAGTTGTAGTTACTAGGATTTATAGTTCACTTATAATCAAAGACCATTTTGAACCCCACCAACAATAGAATTAGGCCAAACTTCTCGCACAGAACCCACATGACCAACAGAAAATACTGTTTTCTGATGGTCTTTGGCAACCCCTTTGACACCCTCTTGTGACCCCCTCAGGGGTCCTGACCCCCAGGTTGAGAAACGCTGCACTAAGGCGACCAAGGCTGTCTCGGTACCATGTCTTGGCCTAAAACCAGATTGTGCCGGGTCCAGATAATCCATGTCTTCCAAGAATATCTGGAGTTGAGAAGCCACCACAAACGTTCCAGGACGTTGCCCAAAAAAAGCGGAGATTTTAAATGAAAGGGGAAAAAAATGGGGTGTATTTATGAAGGGATGAGACAGAAGTCGACTAACAAAAGGCAGAGTTGATGTTAAATTTGTAGAAACCAGATTCAGCTGGAGATCAATGTATAGACTCTTTGAGGGCTCGAGAGCAGTACGTGTGGAAAAAGATCTTGGAGTCCTCGTGGACAACAAGTTAAACATGAGCCAGGAATGTGATGTGGCGGCAAAAAAAGCCAATGGGATTTTGGCCTGCATCAATAGGAGCCTAGTGTCTAGATCTAAGGAAGTAATGCTCCCCATGCTCTATTCCGCTTTAGTTAGACCACACCTGGAATATTGTGTCCAATTCTGGGCACCACAATTCAAGAGAGATATTGACAAGCTGGAATGTGTCCAGAGGAGGGCGACTCAAATGATCAAGGGTCTGGAGAACAAGCCCTATGAGGAGCGGCTTGGGGAGCTGGGCATGTTTAGCCTGAAGAAGAGAAGGCTGAGAGGAGATATGATAGCCATGTATAAATATGTGAGAGGAAGCCACAGAGAGGAGGGAGCAAGCTTGTTTTCTGCTTCCTTGCAGACTAGGATGCAATGGAACAATGGCTTCAAACTACAAGAAAGGAGATTCCATCTGAACATTAGGAAGAACTTCCTGACTGTAAGAGCCGTTCAGCAGTGGAACTCTCTGCCCCGGAGTGTGGTGGAGGCTCCTTCCTTGGAAGCTTTTAAGCAGAGGCTGGATGGCCATCTGTCAGGGGTGCTCTGAATGCAATATTCCTGCTTCTTGGCAGAATGGGGTTGGACTGGATGGCCCAGGAGGTCTCTTCCAACTCTTTGATTCTATGATTCTAGGGCTTTCCACGCAGTCATGTAGTCCAGAATATCTGCTTTGAACTGGATTATCTGAGTCCAGTTCAAGGTGGATTTTATACAGCAGTGAGAAAGGGCTCTGAGTCTCATTCCCTCCTAGTTTGGGGATCATGACCTGCAAATCCATTCCTGCAACTGCTCCTGGTTCACTGTGTGCCTCTGTTAAACTCTGTCCCCCCCTTTTTCAACACAGTCTCGCCTTAAAACGGAGTCTTGGCAACGGATGCCACGCAGCTGATAGCGTTACCAAGACCTTTGAAATGGTTCCAGTTCTCGCTGGGCGTGAATCAAAAGGCCGGGACTGTTCTGTGCTCGGCCCTAATCTCCTGCCCCAGTTAAATATGCAGACTCAGTCATTGTTCCTTATCTTATCAGGAGCCTGCGAGGGAGCCTGCCTCCAAGCTGCCATAAAAGCCATTGGAGCCCAGTGTCAAATCCAAAGGGACACCCCCCCCCCAATCAACTCCCACCGCACAGCTGCCTGAATTGCTCCTGACCTTGGGGCATCTTGATCTAAAAATATTGCTGATTTAACATTTGTTCTTCTGCTTGCGAAAGAGCCCATTAATTCAAACAAAGCGCGCAACGGAGCCCCGATTAATGGGCTCAACGAGCCGTTTGTCAGATTATCTTCTTTGTTTGACATTAATTTACAGGCACGGCACACCTGAATGAAATAAACTTTACAGAAGTTGCAGCCAGAAGGGTGGCTGCTCAAGGTATTGATGCAATGGGAATATGGTCACCATCCAATTCCCATCCAAAGGCAAGGCAGAACCAAGGTGTATACTGGGAAGGGGGGAAATTGCACCCCTCGCCATAGCTGATCCCTTTCTTTTTGCTTTGGCGGTATTCTCTATCCCTAAGGATACCCCTGAGTTCTTGCAGCCTTTGGTTGAAAATTTACCCAAATCATTTAAACCACTCCGAGTCGCCTTTCGGGCTGAGAGGGGCGGCATATGAATATCTATATAAATAAAAATGTAATGTTCATTTGTGGGATTGACAGAACTCAAAAACCACTGGACGAACTGACACCAAACTTGGGCACAAGACACTTATCAGGCCAATGAGTGATCATCACTCATAAAAACACTGAAAAACACAGGAGAAGAGAGTAAAAATAAAAAAATACAATGCATGCGCAAAACCACACATATATACACAAACACATATATACACATATACACAAATATATACACACACTAAACATATACACAGACTGGGCGACAGCAACCCGTGGCACGGGACGACGTGTGTGTGTGTGGATGTGTTACCATCCTGTGTGAGGCTTCTCTCATGTCTCTGCATGAGAAGCTGGAGCTCACAGAAGGGAGCTTACCCTGCTCCCAGGGTGGGAGAAAGAACTCTTGTCTCTTTGAGGCAAATGCGAATGTTGCAACTGCCCACCTGGATTACCACTGAATGGCCTTGCAGCTTCAAAGCCTGGCTGCTTCCTGCCTGGTAACTTTATTGTATGGAATGACATAGAATCATAGGATTTGGGTACGTGAGGGCTATCTAGTCCAACCCTCTGCCATGTAGACATACATATCTAAAGCACTCCACCCAACTTCTGTTTAAATCAATGTCAAATGAAGAAGGCAAACAAATGACTCACTGAACACATTTGTTTACTCTTTTCTTTTTATTTCTGTATTGCATTGATTCCGGAGTCTCATTTGTTGAAATTATAATTTAATTCCCTACCCACAGTTTTCTCAATAGAGACCTCCATCTCTAATGTGAGACTCTTTGGAATTCCCCCCCCCCCCCCGTGTCAGGAGCGACTTGAGAAACTGCAAGTCGCTTCTGGTGTGAGAATTGGCTGTCTGCAAGGATGCCCAGGGGACATTGCCCGAATGTGTTACCATCCTGTGGGAGGCTTCTCTCATATCCCTGCACGAGAAGCTGGAGCTGACAGATGGGAGCTCACCCTGCTTTCTGTATTTGCACCGCCGACCTTTTGGTCAGCAGTCCTGCTGACACAAGGGTTATCTCATTGCGCCTTCGGGGGTTCCTATTTGGAATGATTGCCTGAGTTATGCACCCTGCTTCCTGAATTTGAACCGCTGACCTTTTGGTCAGCAGTCCTGCCGGCACAAGGGTTATCTCATTGCGCCTTCGGGGGTTCCTATTTGGAATGATTGCCTGAGTTATGCACCCTGCTTTCTGGATTTGAACCGCTGACCTTTTGGTCAGCAGTCCTGCCGGCACAAGGATTATCCCATTGCGCCTTCGGTGGTTCCTATTTGGAATGATTGCCTGAGTTATGCACCCTGCTTTCTGGATTTGAACCACCGACCTTTCGGTCAGCAGTCCTGCCAACACAAGGGTTATCTCATTGCACATTCGGAGGTTCCTATTTGGAATGGTTGCCTGAGTTATGCACCCTGCTTTCTGGATTTGAACCACCGACCTTTTGGTCAGCAGTCCTGCCGGCACAAGGGTTATCTCATTGCGCCTTCGGGGGTTCCTATTTGGAATGATTGCCTGAGTTATGCACCCTGCTTCCTGAATTTGAACCGCTGACCTTTTGGTCAGCAGTCCTGCCGGCACAAGGCTTATCCCATTGCGCCTTCGGTGGTTCCTATTTGGAATGATTGCCTGAGTTATGCACCCTGCTTTCTGGATTTGAACCGCTGACCTTTTGGTCAGCAGTCCTGCCGGCACAAGGGTTATCTCATTGCGCCTTCGGGGGTTCCTATTTGGAATGATTGCCTGAGTTATGCATCCTGCTTCCTGAATTTGAACCGCTGACCTTTTGGTCAGCAGTCCTGCCGGCACAAGGCTTATCCCATTGCGCCTTCGGTGGTTCCTATTTGGAATGATTGCCTGAGTTATGCACCCTGCTTTCTGGATTTGAACCGCTGACCTTTTGGTCAGCAGTCCTGCCGGCACAAGGGTTATCTCATTGCGCCTTCGGGGGTTCCTATTTGGAATGATTGCCTGAGTTATGCACCCTGCTTCCTGAATTTGAACCGCTGACCTTTTGGTCAGCAGTCCTGCCAGCACAAGGATTATCCCATTGCGCCTTCGGTGGTTCCTATTTGGAATGATTGCCTGAGTTATGCACCCTGCTTTCTGGATTTGAACCACCGACCTTTCGGTCAGCAGTCCTGCCAACACAAGGGTTATCTCATTGCACATTCGGAGGTTCCTATTTGGAATGATTGCCTGAGTTATGCACCCTGCTTTCTGGATTTGAACCACCGACCTTTTGGTCAGCAGTCCTGCTGGCACAAGGGTTATCCCATTGCGCCATCGGGGGTTCCTAATTGGAATGATTGCCTGAGTTATGCACCCTGCTTCCTGGATTTGAACCGCCGACCTTTTGGTCAGCAGTCCTGCCAACACAAGGGTTTAACCCATTGCACCACTGAGGGCTCATATTTCGAATGATTGCCTGAGTTATGCACCCTGCTTTCTGGATTTGAACCGCCGACCTTTTGGTCAGCAGTCCTGCCAACACAAGGGTTTAACCCATTGCACCACTGAGGGTTCCTATTTGGAATGATTGCTTGAGTTATGCACGTAGCTTTCTGGATTTGAACCGCCGACCTTTTGGTCAGCAGTCCTGCCGGCACAAGGGTTTAACCCATTGCACCACTGAAGGCTCCTATTTGGAATGATTGCTTGAGTTATGCACCTAGCTTTCTGGATTTGAACCGCCGACCTTTTGGTCAGCAGTCCTGCCAGCACAGGGGATCTCATTGCGCCATCGGGGGTTCCTATTTGAAATGATTGCCTGAGTTATGCACCCTGCTTTCTGGATTTGAACCGCCGACCTTTTGGTCAGCAGTCCTGCCGGCACAAGGGTTTAACCCATTGCACCAATGAGGGCTCCTATTTGGAATGATTGCCTGAGTTATGCACCCTGCTTTCTGGATTTGAACCGCCGACCTTTCGGTCAGCAGTCCTGCCAACACAAGGGTTATCTCATTGCGCATTCGGAGGTTCCTATTTGGAATGAATGCCTGAGTTATGCACCCTGCTTTCTGGATTTGAACCACCGACCTTTTGGTCAGCAGTCCTGCCGGCACAAGGGTTTAACCCATTGCACCACTGAGGGCTCCTATTTGGAATGATTGCTTGAGTTATGCACCTAGCTTTCTGGATTTGAACCGCCGACCTTTTGGTCAGCAGTCCTGCTGGCACAAGGGTTATCCCATTGCGCCATCGGGGGTTCCTAATTGGAATGATTGCCTGAGTTATGCACCCTGCTTTCTGGATTTGAACCACCGACCTTTTGGTCAGCAGTCCTGCCGGCACAAGGGTTATCTCATTGCGCCTTCGGTGGTTCCTATTTGGAATGATTGCCTGAGTTATGCACCCTGCTTTCTGGATTTGAACCGCCGACCTTTTGGTCAGCAGTCCTGCCGGCACAGGGGTTATCTCATTGCGCCATCGGGGGTTCCTATTTGGAATAATTGCCTGAGTTATGCACCCCGGTACTAATCTTATCTGCAAAGTCCTAATCTCACGGGGGCCCAAGACCTGTTGGTATCTTGCAGCCGCATTCCCTTTCGGGTTGCAAAAGCAGAGACAAACCTGCATCCAACCCCTGAACAGGAAATTGCTCCCGTCTCCTGGCAGATTTGCAAATTTTGCCAAGGCACGAAAGCAACAGTGCTGAGGAAGGATGGAGGGGCATGACGCACACCTCTCCCCCTCTACTCTCCGGATCTTGGCGTTGATAAAAGAACAGCACGAAGCCAAGATAAACCTCTCAGACTTGTGGGGAGAATTCGGGAGCAGAAGGTAAAGTCCCACATGGCTGTGATAAGAGTGTGTGCTCTGCACACAGGAGGACGCGCAAAGCCCTGAGAGGGCAAAACCCAGAGTGCATGACTCAGCTCTGGCTGCTGGGCAGGGAACGTCCAAGGGGAAGGGCAGGGGCAAGCATTGCGCTGACCCACTCAAAGACATGCCCATAATTCTGTTCTCCTTACACGCTAGATCAGTGTTTCTCAACCTGGGGATCGGGACCCCTGGGGGAGTCGCGAGAGGGTGTCAGAGGGGTCGTCGAAGACCATCACAAAACATAGTATATTCCAAGTTTCGCCTGCATCTATGGCAAGCATCCTCAGAGGTGAGGTTGCTTGCCACCTCTGAGGATGCTTGCCATAGATGCAGGCGAAACGTCAGGAGAAATGCCTCTAGAACATGGCTCTATAGCCCGAAAAAACCCACAAGAACCTAGTGATTCCAGCCATGAAAGCCTTCGACAATACATAGTATATTCCATTGTTCATGGGGGTTCTGTGTGGGAAGTCTGACCCAACTCTATCATTGGTGGGGTTCAGAATGCTCTTTGAGTGTAGGTGAACTATAAATCCCAGCAACTACAACTCCCAAATGTCAAAGTCTATTTTTCTCAAACTCCAACACATCTGGGCATATTGAGTATCCATGCCAAGTTTGGTCCAGATCTCTCATTGCTTGAGTCCACAGTGCTCTCTGGAGGTAGGTGAACCACAACTCCCAAACTTGAGGTCATTGCTCACCAAACTCTTCCAATATTTTCTGTTGATCATGGGAAGTCTTGGTTCTATTTCATTGTTGATGGATTTCAGGAAGCTCTTTGATTGTAGGTTGACTATAAATGCCAACAACTACAACTCTGCTGTGTCGGACTGGATGAGAGCTAACAAATTGGAATTGAATCCAGACAAGACAGAGGTCCTCCTGGTCAGTCGTAAGGCCGAACAGGGCATAGGGTGACAGCCTGTGTTAGATGGGTTCACAGCTTGGGAGTGATCCTGGACTCATCGCTGAGCCTGGAACCCCAGGTCTCGGTGGTGGCTGGGAGAGCTTTTGCACAATTAAAACTTGTGCGCCAGTGATCTGGCCACAGTGGTCCATGCTCTCGTTACATCCCAAATAGATTACTGCAACGCACTCCACGTGGGGTTGCCTTTGAAGACTGTTCAGAAACTTCAACTAGTCCAGCTGGCGGCAGCCAGATTACTCACCGTAGCGTCATACAGGGAGCATACCACCCCCTGTTGTGTCAGCTCTACTGGCTGCCGATCCAGTTCCGAGCACAATTCAAAGTGCTGGTTCTGACCTACAAAACCCTGTACGGCTCTGGTCCGGCGTATCTGTCCGAGCACATCTCCCTCTACATCCCACCTCGGAATTTGAGATCATCTGGGGAGACCCTGCTCTCGACCCCACCTCTATCACAAGTGAGGCTGGTGGGGACGAGGAGCAGGGCCTTCTCGGTGGTGGCCCCTCACCTGTAGAACTCACTCCCGGGGGAAATTAGATCATCAACATCCCTCCTCTCCTTTAGAAGGAAATTAAAAACATGGTTATGGGACCAGGCCTTCGGGCAATCTGGCAGTTAAGGAAAACGGACAACAGGAATTGACAGGACTGACAATGTGGAATTGACACTATGGACTATGAGACGGCGAACGCTGAGTGTTAAACTGGTTTATTGACGTGTTGTAGAACTGAGAACCGACTGTTTAATTGTTTTTAACTGTTTGATTGCTGCTATATTGTTTTATTTTATTGTTGTATTGTTGTATTGATGCCGGCATCGAATTGTGCCTTTGTAAGCCGCTCTGAGTCCCCCCCGGGGTGAGAAGGGCGGGGTAGAAATATTTGAAATAATAATAATAAATAACTCCCAAATGACAAAATCGATCCCCCCCCCCCCACCAACCCCACCTGTCGTGACCCACAGAGCACAGAATGTCTTAAACAGCAGTTGAGGTGCAACGTAATAGTCTTTTAATGCAAAACAAACATAATAGTACTACTACTAGTAGTAGGAATGGTGTCCGAATGCTGACTCACAACACCACCGGTATTCAAATTTGGGCCTATTGGGTATTTGTGCCAAATTTGGTCCAGTGAATGAAAATACATCCTGCATATCAGATATTTACATTACTATTCATAACAGTAGCAAAATTATAGTTGTGAAGCAGCAACGCAAATAATGTTATGGTTGGGGGTCACCACAACACGAGGTTGGGGGTCACCACAACACGAGGAACTGTATCAAGGGGTTGCGGCATTCGGAAGGTTGAAAAACACTGCACTAGATGCAATCTGACTCTTGGTTTGATTCAAGAGACAGAGAAAAACACTGATTTTCTGATCTGGAAGGAGCAATAAATACAACAGCTATCATTCCATAAGGCCCTGGTCTAAGTTCCCTAAGTGGAAAATAGATAATAATTAATAATAATAATAATAATAATAATAATAAATGTAGACTCTGCTGCAAGGAAGCAGATGAAACAATAGATCATATCCACAAATGGTGAAATATATAAATATTAAATAGATCATATCCGCAACTGCTGCAAGAACATCTCTAAACAGACTATAAGCAGAGGCATAACACCGTTGTTCAGATGATCCCAGGCGACAGCAGGATTGAAGAGAAACAACTGGAAAAGCTGACACAATCAGACGCCTATGGATTGCTTTGCATGGAAGAATCAAACAAAGGCCTCAATGCCATATTGTTGATGATGCAATAATAATAATAATAATAATAATAATAATAATAATAATAATAATAATATGTAGACTCTGCAAGGAAGCAGATGAATCAATGGATCCCATCCTCAGCTGCTGCAAGAAGATCGCACAGACAGACTCCAAGCAGAGGCACAACACCCTTGCGCAGATGATTCATTGGAACTTGTGCCACAAACACCATCTGCCTGCGACAAAGAACTGGTGGGATCACAAGACAGAAAAAGTTACAGAGAATGAACACGCCAAACTCCTCTGGGACTTCCGGATTCAGACAGACAGAGTTTTGGAGCATAATACTCCTGACCTCACAATCGCGTTAAAAAACAAAGTATGGATTGTTGATGTTGCAATCCCAGGTGACAGCAGGATTGAAGAGAAACAACTGGAAAAACTGACACGATATGAGGATTTAAAGATCGAACTGCAAACAGTCAAGGTGGTCCCAGTGGTGATCGGCACACTTGGTACGGTACCTAAAGACCTTGGCCTGCACTTAAACACAATCAGCATCTACCAGCTGCAAAAGCCACCTTACTGGGATCTGCAGGCATCATTCACCAATACATCACACAGTCGTAGACACTTGGGAAGTGTCCAACGTGTGATCCAATTCAACAGCCAGCAGAGTGTCTGCTGTGGGTCCCAGTGGCGATCGGCACACTGGGTACAGTACCTAAAGACCTTGGCCTGCACTTAAACACAATCAGCATCTACCAGCTGCAAAAGGCCACCTTACTGGGATCTGCAGGCATCATTCACCGATACATCACACAGTCCTAGACACTTGGGAAGTGTCCGACGTGTGATCCAATTCAACAGCCAGCAGAGTGTCTGCTGTGGACTCATCTTGTGTTTCAAATAATAATAATAATGATAATAATAATAATAATAATAATAATAATATAAAATGTAGACTGCAAGGTAGCATATGAAACAATAGATCATATCCTCAGCTGCTGTAAGAAGATTGCGCAGACAGACTACAAGCAGAGGCACAACGCCATTGCAAAGGTGATTCATTGGATCGAACTGCAAAGACTCTGGCACAAACCAGTAAAGGTAGTCCCAGTGGTGATCGGCACACTGGGTGCAGTGCCTAAAGACCTTGGTCTGCACTTAAACACAATTGGCGCTGAAAAAATTAACATTTGCCAGCTGCAAAAGGCCACCTTACTGGGATCTGCATACATCATTCTCCGATACATCACACAGTCCTAGACACTTGGGAAGTGTCCGACGTGTGATCCAATTCAACAGCCAGCAGAGTGTCTGTTGTGGACTCACCTTCTTGTGTTTCTAATAATAATAATAATAATAATAATAATAATAATAATAACCCTGAAGAAGGAGACAGGTCTGATTCTTGCAGCCTAGGAGCAAGCCATCAGAACAAAGGCCATTAAGGCCAGGATCGAAAAATCAACTGATGACCCAAAATGCAGACAGGCTTTGAAGCTGCAAGGCCATTCAATGCTCATAAAGGTGGCCAATTGCAGCATTCACACCTACCTCAGACAAGAGTTCTTTCTCCCACCCTGGACATTATTCCACAAATATGTAAACCCCATTTTCCTAGTTTCCAACAGACCTCACAACTTCTGTGGATGGCTGCCAGAGATGTGGGTGAAACGTCAGGAGAGAATGCTTCTGGAACATGGCCAGATAGCCCGGAAAACTCACAACAACATGCTTTTACATTGTTGTTATCTATTACGGTGGACCAGGAAGCATATTTGCATAGCACCCAGGTCTTGGGTCTCTGCTGGTCCATGGATGGTCACTTTGAAGTCTTCCCTGGGTTGACCTGCGATACGTGGTAGGAATAGATGACAGCGAATGCCCCAGTTTGCAACTCTCTTGCTATCTCTAACCTAAAACCCGATCCTGTGGTGAAAAGGCATGTTTCAGTGTTGCTGAGGAACATTTACTCACCCCACCAAAGCCTCGGAAGCGTGCAAGGACGTCGTTGTTGAGGAAGCAGGCCTGAGCCGGGTCTGCCAGGGCCTGGTCCAAGAGGTGGTCAATGAAGTAGATGCCCGGCTCGATGGTCAAGACCATGCCCGGGATCAGGACACGGGCCGTGCGCAGGCTCCGGAGGCCCGGCAGGTCAATGCGCTCCACTCCCTGTGAGAGAACCAAGCGGTCAGAGATGGCTTTGGAGGTTCACACTCAACCTCTGGCAGCAGATGCTCCTCTGAAGAACATCCATTCTCCATCCAAGGTGGACGTTTCCCAAGCTTTGATCCTCCAGGTGTTTTTGAACTTCAGCTTCCAGAATTCCTTTCTAGTGGAGGATGCTGGAAACTGGAGTCCAAAACACCTGGAAGACCAAGGTTTGAAGAGGGCAGCCCCAAGAAATGTGCAAGCCTTGAGGAGAAGACCTTCTCTGTTTGATGCTAGGACTAGGACTTTCTAACCAACAGCAACCATTTTTATTTACACCCTGCTTATTTCACCAATGTTGCAGCAGGTTAAACTGCTGAGCTGCTGAACTTGCTGACCGAAAGGTTGGCGGTTTGAATCTGGAGAGCGGGGTGAGCTCCCACTGTCAGCCTCAGCTTCTGCCAACCTAATTATATATATATATAGTCGTGTCAGGAGCGACTTGAGAAACTGCAAGTCGCTTCTGATGTGAGAGTATTGGCCGTCTGCAAGGACGTTGCCCAGGGGACATTGCTCGGATGTTTTACCATCTTGTGGGAGGCTTCTCTCATGTCCCTACATGAGAAGCTGGAGCTGACAGATGGGAGCTCACCCTGCTTCCCGGATTTGAACCGCCAATTCCGGAGTCTCATTTCTTTCCAAAATGTTGGAACTCTGTGCCTGCAATTATCATTTAATTCCCTACCCTCGGGTTTCTCAATAGAGACCTCCATCTCTAATGTGGAATTTTTTCTCCCTGTGTCAGGATAGAGAAGCTGGAGCTGACAGACAGGAGCTCACCCTGCTTCCTGGATTTGAACCGCCGACCTTTTGGTCAGCGGTCCTGCCGGCACAAGGGTTATCTCATTGCGTAACCGGGGACTCCTATTTGGAATGATTGTCTGAAGAATTATTTATTATTATTTATTTATTTACGACATTTAGATGCCGCCCTTCTCAACCCGAAGGGGACTCAGAGCGGCTTACAAGATATATATACATACAATATATTGTGTATGTGTGTGTGTGTGTATATATGTGTGTATATATATTACTATATTGTACTATACCATTGTATTGTAATATTATGTGATATTATACACTATATAATATTATTATATATATAATATAATATATATAATATATATAATATATATAATATTATATTATAATATTATATATATTATATAATATTATATATATTATATAATATTATATTAATATATTATATTATACTATATAATATTACTAATATAATATTATACATTATATTAGTAATATTATAGATACTAATCTTATCTGCAAAGTGTGTATGTATGTGTGTGTGTATATATATATATACACACACATATTGTAATATTATTAGTAATATTATACACTATATAATATTATTATATATATAATATAATATATATAATATAATATAACATTAATATAATATATATTATAATATATTATATAATATTATTTTAATATATATACAAACATATAATATTATAATAATATTAATAATATTATATATTATATTAGTAATATTATAGATACTAATCCTATCTGCAAAGTGTGTATGTGTGTGTATATATATGTGTGTGTGCGTGTGTGTATATATATATATATATATATATATTACTATATTGTACTATACCATGATATTGTAATATTATTAGTAATATTATACACTATATAATATTATTATTATATGTAATATAATATATAAATATAATATAATATAATATAATATAAATGTTATATTATTATATAATATATAATATTATATTAATATATATATATATATATTATATATATATAATATTATAATAATATTAATAATATTATATAGTGTATAATATTACTAATAAAATATTATTTATATTTATTATATTAGTAATATTATAGATACTAATCTTATCTGTGTGTATATTATACACTATATAATATTATTATATAAAAAATATATAAATATAATATATATAATATAATATAATATATATATATATATATAATATTATAATATTAATAATATTATATAGTGTATAATATTATAGATACTAATCTTATCTGCAAAGTCCTAATCTCACGGAGGCCCAAGACCTTAAGTGGCGAAGAGGGGAAAGGAAGGGGCGTGAGGCTGTTAGGAATGGTGGGAGTTGGAGTCCAAGACACCTGGAGGGCCCAAGTTTGCCCATGCCAATCCTAGAGCCTCAACCAATCCAACCTAGTATGTGGCAGCCACAAAAACCAAGTTTCTGGAGTAGAACGATGACTTTCAAAGTAAGTTCTGCAGAAGTAAACAGGAAATTACACTTTCAAACCAGGAACAGAACATTTTGCAAATTTTGTCACAGAGTGATTGGACAGTCGGAGCTATCTTTTCCAGCCACCCTTCCTCCCTTTTTTCAGAGCTTCCATTTGGTGATCCCAAAAAAGCAACTGGTGGGCGCCTGGGCCAGACTGACCTCTGGGTAGCCTCCCACGTCGTGGACGTCGATCCCCAGGAGGTGCCCCAGGCCGTGGGGCATGAACACCGCGCCCAGATGAACCTTCACCATGTCGTCCACGTCTCCCCGGAGGATCCCGATCCGGGTGAGCTCTTCCAGATGGACGCGGTCGGCCAGACGGTGCATGTCGGGCCAGGCCACCCCTGGGAGCGGAGGAAGCAGGCGGTCAGTTGGCGAATGAGAACGGCCTTTGCAAAGCAAACCCAACAACAGCACGCTTCCCAAGGATAGAAGGATTCGGGATCTCTGATTAAGGATAACGTGAGCCAAACATTTGGGATTCTATTTGGTTTTTGCTAAAGATGAAATTCATCCTGTTCCATCTCGAGCAGGAAGTTTCATAGAATTATACAGTTGGAAAAGCACAATCAAAGCACCCCTGACAGATGGCCATCCAGCCACTATTTAAAAGCTTCCACCAGACTCCAAAGCAGAGAGTTCTCAAGATCAGGAATTTCCTCCAAAAGTTCAGATGGAATCTCACTTAACTTTAGATAGATCTATATATATATCTATATAAATAAAAATGTAATGTTCGTTTGTGGGATTAACAGAACTCAAAAACCACTGGAAGAATTGACACCAAATTTGGGACACAAGACACCTAAGAACCCAATATATGTCCTTCACTCAAAAAAATTTGATTTTGTCATTTGGGAGTTGTAGTTGCTGGGATTTATAGTTCACCTACAATCACAGAGCATCCTGAACCCCACCAATGATAGAATTGGGCCAAACCACCCACACAGAAACCGCCATGAGGGCCACAGCAACACGTGGCAGGGGACAGCTAGTCATCTATATAAATAAAAATGTAATGTTCGTTTGTGGGATTAACATAACTCAATTTGGTGTCATTTCACCAAATTGGATGAAATGACACCAAATTCGGACACAAGACATCTATCAGGCCAACAAGTGACCATCACTCATAAAAACACTGGAAAACACAGTAGAAGAGACTTAAAAAGCAAAAAACAAAAAAATACATTACAACACATCCACAAAACCAAATATATACACAAACACACATATATACACAAATATACACTTATACACATATCTGTATAACACACATAGAATCAAAGAATCAAAGAGTTGGAAGAGACCTCATGGGCCATCATCCAGTCCAACCCCATTCTGCCAAGAAGCAGGAATATTGCATTCAAATCACCCCTGACAGATGGCCATCCAGCCCCTGTTTAAAAGCTTCCAAAGAAGGAGCCTCCACCACACTCCGGGGCAGAGAGTTCCACTGCTGAACGGCTCTCACATATACACAGAATGTAAACATACAAAATACATATACACAGACTGGGCCACAGCAACGTGTGGCAAGGGACGGCTAGTATATACATAAAAATGCAATGTTTGTTTGTGGGATTAACAAAACTCAAAAACTACTGGGTGAATTGACACAAAATTTGGACACAAGACGGTTCTGGGTACCTTTCTGGCATACGACTTTTAAAAAATATGCTGCAAAAGTCATTTATTTCAACGAATGACCATGCTGCATCTTTGTTTAGCATGGGCGCACAGGCTTAATTCATGCAGAGGGCTTTTCAAAAGCCAACTTCAGCTTTACCTCCCTCCGCGGTCCCTTGAGTCATCCTCAGCAAGTCATTGGCTGAGCAAAGGTAACTGGGACTAAGGTTGATTATCGTCACTTGAGTCCAGTTTTGGCAGACTTGAGGCTCGAGTGTCAGCAGAGCCTGAAATCCAAGAGACGCTCTCCATTTAAGAGCATTTTGGTGGAAGAGAGGGGCCGCTTTTATTTTGGGAAGGAATGTGTTGAAAGCTGCAGAAGGGAGCTGCGCCAAAAGAAGCCCCTGCCCCACTTGTCAGTGGGAGAAAGGCCAGGGGCAAAAGGGACGAGCCAGCTCTGTGCACAGAGCGTAGGCACCACATCTGTTGGACATTAGCATCTTACCCAAATACCAGCGGCTCAAGGAGCCTCGTTGCCAACTGAAACCAGCCTGGAGGGACCTCTCAAGGGAAGGAGGCCAGATGATGCACATGGAGTCAACACTATGCGGACCCACAGAAATGAAGGAGTCGTTGATAAGGACACAGGCCCTGAATCATCTAGTTCAGGCATTCTCAAACTATGGGCATCCAACTATCAGAAACCCTTACTTACTTAGGCGATCTTTCATTGCCCAAGTAGGATAGTCTTCCAAGATCAGTGTACTAGTAGGAGCGTAGCAACTGTGGAGCCCTCTTCTTGACCCGCATCTTCTCCCACAGTGAGGGCATTGTTTCCAGGTGGAAGGCGGTCCCGGTCGGGGTTGGCTTGATGCACCTTCCTCTTGGCATGTTTCTCTCTTTCACCCTCCATTCGTGCCTCTTCAAATTCTGCAGCACTGCTGGTCACAGCTGACCTCCAGCTGGAGCGCTCAAGGCCCAGGGCTTCCCACTTCTCAGTGTCAATGCCTCAGTTTTTAAGGTTGGCTTTCAGCCCATCTTTACATCTTTTTTCCTGTCCACCAACATTCCGTTTTCTGTTCTTGAGTTTGGAGTAGACCAACTGCTTTGGGAGATGGGGTCGGGCATCCGGACAGCAGAGTTGATGGCGGAGGACCATCGCTTCAATGCTGGTGGGTTTTGCTTCTTCCAGCATGCTGACATTTGTCCGCTTGTCTTCCCAAGAGATCTGCAGTATTTTTCAGAGGCAGCGCTGATGGAATCATTCCAGGAGTTGCATGTGATGTCTATAGACTGTCCACGTTTTGCAGGCGTATAGCAGGGTTGGGAGGACAATAGCTTTATAAACAAGCACCTTGGTCTCCCAATTGATGTTCCGGTCCTCAAACTCTCTCTGCTTCATTTGGAAAAATGCTGCACTCGCAGAGCTCAGGCGGTGTTGTATTTCGGTGTCGATGTTGACTTTGGTGCATATCAGATATTTACATGACGATTCATAACAGTAGTAAATTACAGTTATGAAGTAGTAACAAAAATCATTTCATGCTTGGGGGTCACCACAACATGAGGAACCGTCTTAAGGGGTCACGGCATTAGCAAGGTTGAGAACCACTGGTTTAGAGCTTTATAGGTGATAATCTGCACCTTGAATTGGGACTGGAAACTTATCGGCAGCCAGTGGAGCAGTTTAAACAGGGGGGTTGACTGCTCCCTGTAACTTGCTCCAGTTAACAATCTGGCCGCCGACCTTTGCACCAGCTGTAGTTTCCGAAACGTCTTCAAGGGCAGCCCTACTTAGAGTGCATTACAGCAGTCTAATTTTGAGGTAACTAAGGTGTGGACCACCATGATCAAGTCAGACTTCTTGAGGTACGATCGCAGCTGGCGCACAAGTTTTATTTTATTTTATTTACTTTATTTATATACCACTGATCTGATATCTGCAGGCAGGGCGTTCCACAGCCGAGGGGCCACCACTAAGAAGGCCCTGTCTCTCGTCCCCACCAACCACGCCTGTGATGCAGACGGGATAGAGAGCAGGGCCTCCCCGGATGATCTTAGTGTCCTAGCCGGTTCATAGGAGGAGATGCGTTCGGAGAGGTAAGTCGGGCCAGAACCGTTTAGGGCTTTATACGCTAACGCCAGCACTTTGAATTGTGCCCGGTAGCAGACTGGCAGCCAGTGGAGCTGGCACAACAGAGAAGCAGTATGCTCCCTGAGTGCCGCTCCTGTTAGCTACCTGGCTGCCGAACACTGGACCATTTGAAGCTTCTGAGCAGTCTTCAAAGGCAACCCCACGTAGAGAGCACTGCAGTAGTCTATACGGGATGTAACTGTGCAAAGGCCCTCCCGGCCACCGCTGACACCTGAGCATCAAGCGTCAGCACTGAGTCCAGTAGGACCCCCAAACTGCGGGCCTGTGTCTCCAAGGGGAGTGTAACCCCGTCAAACACAGGTTGCCACCCTATACCTCATTCGGCCGAGTGACTGATCTGGAGGACCTCTGTCTTGTTAGGATTCAATTTCAACCTGTTGGCCCTCATCCAGCCCATCAGAGTGGCCAGGCACTGGTCCAGGACCCGAGGGGCTTCCTTGGATTTTGGTGGAAAGGAGTAGTAGAGTTGCGTGTCATCTGCATAGAGATGGCACCCAACTCCAAAACTCTGGATGACCTTGCCCAACTGTTTCATGTAGATATTAAAGAGCATGGGGGAAAGAATAGAACCTTGTGGGACCCCACAGGTCAAAGGCCATGAGTCCGAGAAGGTATCTCCCAGCTTCACCAACTGAGTTCGACTCTCTGGAAAGGACCGGAGCCACTGCAATGCAGTACTCCCACGACCCATTCCAGAGAGCCATCCCAGAAGGATACCATGGTTGATGGTATCAAAAGCCGCTGAGATGTCCAAGAGAACCAACGAGGTCACACTCCCCCTGTCAAGTTCCCTGTGGAGGTCATCCACCAAGGTGACCAAAGCCATCACTCCAGAACCTTGCCCAAGAAAGGGAGATTTGAGATTGGCTGATAGTTGTTTATTTATTTATTTATTTACTATTCTTGTATACCGCTGTATCTCAAGCCCGAGGGCGACTCACAGCGGTTTCCAAACAGCAACGACAATAAAAACAGCAGTAATTAATATACAATAACAGTTAAATTACACATTTCCCTTAATAACTAATAAACCATCATCAATACACAGTTATCACAATCGCCTCATCATCCAAGCGTGATCCAAATTCGTCGTCCATTGTTCCGTTCCTATGTTCAAATTGCCACAATTGCACTGAATTACTCAAACGCCTGCACAAACATCCAGGTCTTCAGCTTTCTACGGAATGTCATGAGAGATGGTGCCAGCCTAACGTCTACAGGAAGGGCGCTCCACAGCCGAGGAGCCACCACCAAGAAGGCCCTATCTCTCGTCCCCGCCAGCCGTGCTTGAGAGGCTGGCGGGATCGAGAGCAGGGCCTCCCCGGAAAATCTCAAAGTCCGGGTGGGTTCATAGGCCGAGATGTGGTCGGATAGGTATCTTGGGCCGGAACCGTTTAGGGCTTTATAGGCCAATACCAACACCTTGAATTGGGCCCGGTAGCAAATCGGCAGCCAGTGGAGCTGGTGCAACAGGGGGGTTGTATGCTCCCTGCGCTCCGCTCCTGTTAGAATCATGGCTGCCGCGCGTTGGACTAATTGCAGCTTCCGGGCCGTCTTCAGGGGCAGCCCCACGTAGAGAGCGTTGCAGTAGTCTAGGCGGGGTGTGACAAGAGCGTGGACTACCGTGGCCAAGTCAGACTTCCCAAGGTACAGGCGCAGCTGGCGCACGAGCCTGAGCTGTGCAAATGCTCCCCTGGTCACCGCTGAGACCTGGGGCTCCAGGCTCAGCGACGAATCCAGGATCACACCCAAGCTGCGAACCTGTGTCTTCAGAGGGAGTGCGACCCCGTCCAACAGAGGCTGTAACCCTATACCCTGTTCGGCCTTGCGACTGACCAGGAGTACCTCTGTCTTGTCTGGATTCAACTTCAATTTGTTCGCCCTCATCCAGACCGTCACAGCGGCCAAGCACCGGTTCAGGACCTGGACAGCCTCCTTAGTAGCAGGTGGGAAGGAGTGACAGAGTTGGACATCATCTGCGTACAGGTGACACCGTACCCCGAAACTCCGGATGATCTCACCCAATTCAACATTGACGAATCAAGAGATGCCTCTTTTGGAAGCGGTCTCACGACTGCCAGTTTTAGGCATGATGGACTTTGCCCTTGCTCCAGTGGCCTTGGGAAAAACTCTTAAGCTGACCTTCGGCAAGTTGCACACTCTCAGTCTCCGAGGAAGGCCATGGCAAACCTCTTCTGAACAAAACTTGCCTTGCAAACACATAGGTTGACCTTAGGGTTGCCTTCAAGGCACACGACAATGACAGAACCGCCTTATCCAACCGAGAAACTCTGCCAAACTGAGCTTCTAACGGATTTCTCCCCAACTGGCAGGAATTGGCATCCACCTCATTAGTCTCTCCCTTCGAGGCCCGAAGTGGCTTCCTCTGGTTTGAAGGGAGACCAAAGCAACTCCCCCAAAGCCGCCCCAGGACGAGGACCTGCCTCCTTGCCTCCCACGGGTTATGGAAACTTCATGAAAGGTGTGCGGAGACGCATTAATTTAGGATGCTCCGAGAGATGTCAGCCTACTCACTCCTCTTTCCCCCAAAGGCTCATCGTTTGAAAGAGAGGATCCAAAAGATAGGAGAGCGCACCTCATGATTTTTGCATGCAGTGAAGGCGCCGTGCAGATTTAATGACTGAAATCATCTCCAGCCCCCTTGAAAACCTCCCCTGCTTTCACCCAAAAGACACAAGGAAAGTGTTTTGCTGGTTTGCAACGTGGCTGGTGGGATTTCTGGCGGAGAGGCAGCCTTGGGGAAAACGCTCCTGCAAGAAGGCTGGCTCTGGGGATGGCAGGGTGGGCATTTGATGGGGTGCCTATGGGAGCCCCCTTCCTCCCCTTCCCCATTGGAGTCATGGATTGCATTTGTTGTTCAACACGCCCTGACTCTTTGCGCTGGGGAGGGTGCCTAGACCAGTGTTTCTCATCCTTCCTAATGCCGCGACCCCTTAATACAGTTCCTCATGTTGTGGTGACCCCCAACCATAACCCTCACATTATGAATCGCCATGTAAATAATGATCTGCAGGATGTATTTTCATTCACTGGAGCAAATTTGGTACAAATACCCGGTATGCCCAAATTTGAATACTGGTGGGGTTGGCAGGGGGATTGATTTTGCTATTTGGGAGCTTTAGTTGCTGGGATTTATAGCTAACCTGTAAACAAAGAGCATTCTGACCCCCACCAACAATGGAATTGAACCAAAGTTGGCACACAGAACTCCCATGACAAACACAAAATACTGGAAGGGTTTGGTGGGGATTGACCTTGAGTTTGGGAGTTAAAGTTTGAGGACCAGGACATCCGTAGGGATACCAAGGTGCTTGTCTATAAAGTTATTGTCCTCCCAATCCTGCTCTATGCCTGTGAAACGTGGACTGTCTACAGACATCACATGCAACTCCTGGAACGATTCCATCAGCGCTGCCTCCGGAAAATCCTGCAAATATCTTGGGAAGACAAGTGGACAAACGTCAGCGTGCTGGAAGAAGCAAAGACCACCAGCATTGAAGCGATGGTCCTCTGCCATCAACTCCGCTGGACTGGCCACGTTGTCCGGATGCCTGACCACCATCTCCCACAGCAGTTGCTCTACTCTGAACTTAAGAATGGAAAACGGAACGTTGGTGGGCAGGAAAAGAGATTTAAAGATGGCCTCAAAGCCAACCTTAAAAACTCTGGCATAGACACTGAGAACTGGGAAGCCCTGGCTCTTGAGCGCTCCAGCTGGAGGTCAGCTGTGACCAGCAGTGCTGCAGAATTCGAAGAGGCACGAGTGGAGGGTGAAAGAAAGAAACGTGCCAGGAGGAAGGCGCGTCAAGCCAACCCCGACCGGGACCGCCTTCCACCTGGAAACCAATGCCTTCACTGTGGGAGAAGATGCGGGTCAAGAATAGGGCTCCACAGCCACCTACAAACCCACAAAAATAGTCATCAAGGAAGGCCATCTTACTCGTCCAACGAGGGATCGCCTAGGTAAGTAAGTAAGTAAGTAAGTAAGTAGTTCACCTATATCTAGAGAGCACTCTAGACTCCAACAATGATGGATCTGGACCAAACTTGGCACGGATACTCCATATGCCCAAATGTGAACACTCATGAGGTTTTGGGAAAACAGACCTTGAGATTTGGGAGTTGTACTTGATTTATAGTTCACCTACAATCAAGGAGCGTTCTGAACCCCAACAATGATAGAATTCGGCCAAACTTCCCACACAGAGACCCCATGACCAACAAAAAACAATGTTTTCTGATGGTCTTTGGCGACCCCTCTGACACCCCTTCGCGACCCCTCCAGGGGTCCCAACCCCCAGGTTGAGAAACACTGGCCTAGACTCTATCAGGAGCGAACCAAGCAGTTGTATTGCATTAAAAACAAACAAACAAACAAAACACAAAGTTTGCAAACTTGGCATTCTATTCAATGTCCTTTGACCAGTATCTAGCCACTTGGAGTGCCTCTGGTGTTACTATAAGAAGGTGCATGTGCATGTGGCGGGGCTCAGGTTGCATTGCAGTAGGTGGTCTGTGCTTTGCTCTTCTCCACACTCGCATGTCGTGGATTCCACTTTTTGGCCCCATTTCTGCATCTCGTGATGCCAGAGCACAGTCTGTTCAGCGCCTTCCAAGTCGCCCAATCCTCTATGTGCCCAGGGGGGAGTCTCTCATATGGTATCAGCCATTGATTGAGGTTCTGGGTTTGAGCCTGTCGCTTTTGGACTCTCGCTTGCTGAGGTGTTAGAGCGAGTGTCTCTGTAGATCTTAGAAAACTATTTCTTGATTTAAGAACGGCTTGGGCCCGAGAAAGTTTTTCATTTTTCATTGTGACATAACGTTATCTTTATTTTGCAAAGCAAGCAGGAATTCATAGATCAATTTGCTAAAACCCATAGCTGGGGAAACCGAGTGCTTCTCATGCCGTTTCCTGCAAGCCCTTAAACCAGGCAAGGGCATATTTGGCCCTCCAGGTGAGACTCCTGGGCAGCTGCCTCTCTTTGCATCCTTAACCCTCGACTACCATTGCAAGGCATGCAACTACTCTGGCGTCAATCCAAAACTATTTTGAAATAGCTGGGCTACCCTGTCACCCACCCCTTTCCCATTGAAGACTCTTCGGAAACCCCCCAGGGCATCCCTCCTCTCAAAGTTTCCAAGAGATCCTGGAAGGCCAGGTTTGCAGAGCGGGACAGAGAACCCTTGGACTTTGGACCGCTGTCACTCCAGACAGATGCTGACGAGGCGTCTGCTGGCTCACGCCTGAATTGGTTGCCAAGGCAGATATGGCCCGATGGTGCTGAACTGGCTGCTGACCCCTCCAATTTGGCAGAGTAGGCTTCTACAACTTCTAAAACTATGACTCCCAGGACTCTGTAGCCATGCCATGCCAGACTGCATTCATTCTAGATCAGGCACGAGCAAATTTGGGCCCTCCAGGTGTTTTGGACTTCAACTCCCACAATTCCTCCTCCATGATGACAACAATCTTGGACAGCTGTGGCTCCCAAAGTGACCCATTTAAGGTGGAATCAGGAGTCAAACGGGGATGTATGATTGCCCCAACCTTATTCTCCATCTTCATCACTATGATACTTCACCTTGTTGATGGGAAGCTTCCCACCAGAGTGGAAATCATCCATCAGACAGATGGCAAGCTGTTTAATCTTAGCAGACTGAAAGCCAAAACCAAGATCACAACAACATCCATTATAGAACTCCAATATGCGCATTCAGAAGAAGACCTACAAGCCTCTCTAAACACCTTTGCAGAAGCATACGAGAAGCTCGGCCTGTCATTGAACATCGAGGAAACCAAAGTGCTCTTCTAGCAGTCACCAGCCAATCCCTCTCCAATGCCAGAAATACAGCTTAATGCTGTAATATCAGAAAATGTGGACCATTCCGTTCCCTTTTTAGCCAGCTCTCCACAAAAATCAACACTGACACCAAAATACAGCACTGCCTGAGCTCTGCAAGTGCAGCTTTTTTCTGAATGAAGCAGAGAGTGTTTGAGGACTGTGACATCCGTAGGGAGACCAAGCCATTGTCCTCCCAACCCTGTTATACACCTGCGAAACGTGGACTGTCTACAGACGTCACATACAATTCCATCAGCGCTGCCTCTGAAAAATCCTGCAAATTTCTTGGGAAGACAAACGGACAAATGTCAGCGTACTGGAAGAACCAAAGACCACCATCATTGAAGCAATGCTCCTTTGCCATCAACTCCACTGGACCGGCCACGTTGTCCGCATGCCCGACCACCGTCTCCCAAAGCAGTTGCTCTACTCCGAACACAAGAACGGAAAACGGAATGTTGCAGGACAAGAAAAGAGATTTAAAGACAGGCTCAAAGCCAACTTTAAAAACTCTGGCATAGATACTGACAACTGGGGAGCCCTGGCCCCTCAGCACTCCAGCTGGAGGTCAGCTGTGACCAGCAGTGCTGTGAAATTTGAAGAGGCACGAATGGAGGGTGAAAGAGAGAAATGTGCCAAGATGAAGGCACGTCAAGCCAACCCCAACTGGGACCGCCTTCCACCTGGAAACCAATGCCTTCACTGTGGGAGAAGATCCACAGCCACCTACGAATCCACAAGGAAACCCATCATGGAAGACCATCTTACTCATCCAATGAGAGATCGCTTAAGTAAGTAAGTAAGCTGGAAGAAGCAAAGACCACCAGCACTGAAGCAATGCTCCTTTGCCATCAAGTCCGCTGGACCGGCCACGTTGTCCGGATGCCCGACCGTTGTCTGGATGTCTTCCACGTTGTCCGGATGTCTTCCAAAACAGTTGTTCTACTCTGAACTCAAGAACGGAAAACGGAATGGACCGACCACGTTGTCCGGATGCCCGACCACCGTCTCCCAAAGCAGTTGCTCTACTCCAAACTCAAGAACGGAAAATGGAATGTTGGTGGGCAGGAAAAGAGATTGAAAGACGGGCTCAAAGCCAACCTTAAACACTCTGGAATAGACACCGACAACTGGGGAGCCCTGGGCCTTAAGCGTTCCAGCTGGAGGTAAGCTGTGACCAGCGGTGCTGCAGAATTTGAAGAGGCACGAATGGAGGGCGAAAGAGAGAAACGTGCCA
The DNA here is from genome assembly GCF_037176765.1 of Anolis sagrei. Classification (NCBI taxonomy): domain Eukaryota; kingdom Metazoa; phylum Chordata; class Lepidosauria; order Squamata; family Anolidae; genus Anolis; species Anolis sagrei. Next base: position 3,774,669 of record NC_090028.1, on the reverse strand, counting down.
AGAGGAAGGAGCGCCAAACCAACCCTGACTGGGAACGCCTTCCATCTGGAAACCGAAGATGGAGATCAAGAATAGGGTTCCAGAGTCACCTACGGACCCACCAGCAGGAAGACAATCCTATTCAGATAACGAGGGATCGCCTAAGAAGAAGAGTATTGTTTGTGTCCAGTTCTCGACTGGGACCACCTTCCATCTGGAAACCGACAGAAGGCAGTGGGAAAATATACAGGTCAAGGATGGAGCTCCACAGTCACCCACCCACCCAACTTGGAGGACAATTTTACTCGGACAACGAGGGATCGCCTAAGTAAGTACCAGCTATTAGGAATTGTGGGAGTTGGGAGTTCAAAACATTTGAAGGACCCAAGTTTGCCCACGCCTGATTTAGATGCACCCCTTGCCCAGTTCTCTGCTTGCAATTGGGTGAAACATGCTTGGACATGCCTTGCACACTTGGTATTTTTACAGCCGTCGGCCTGCAATCTCCGTTTGCTCCAGGCGAGTCCGAATGCCATGTCAGCTCAGCAGGGAAAGGGAGGAAGGGGGCATCTGAGGTTGTCAAGAAATAGAAGACAACTCCTTGAGGTTGCCAAGTTGGCTCCTGGCTCCCTCGTGCTCCCAGGAGAGGACAGCGAGACAAAGAGCTCTTAATCGGAACGCGAGGAGGAGGACAATGCGACTCATGGCGCAAAGAGGTTGGCTTTAGTGCAGCAGAGCATTGAGATGCACCAGGGAGGAAATTAAGACGTTAATTACAACTGGAAGGTGGCGGGGTGGGTCTTCTGCCCTCAGGGGAAGGGCCACCAACCCCGGCTCCATTAGGTTCCTCCTTTTCCCCTGGTTGCCCTCCATTCCTGGTCCTTGGGATAAGAACTAGGAGCACAGTTGTGGATACGATTTGTTGTTGTTCATTCGTTCAGTTGTTTTTGACTCTTCGTGACCTCATGAAGCTGGGGGTGGTGACGGCCCACAGGGAGCATACGCCAGAGCTCCCTGTGGGCCGTCACCACCCCCAGCTCCTTCAAGGTCAATCCATTCACTTCAAGGATCCCATCCATCTTGCCCTTGGTCGGCCCATCTTCCCTTCTCCTTCCATTTCCCCCAGCATCATTGTCTTCTCTAGGTGACCTCATGGACCAGCCAACGCCAGAGCTCCTTGTCGATCGTCACCACCCCCAGCTCCTTCAGGGTCAATCCAGTCACTCCAAGGATGCCATCCATCCATCTTGCCCTTTGTTCGGCCCCTCTTCCTTTTTCCTTCCATTTCCCCCAGCATCATTGTCTTACCTAGGTGACCTCATGGACCAGCCAACAGCAGAGCTCCTTGTCGATCGTCACCACCCCCAGCTCCTTCAGGGTCAATCCAGTCACTCTAAGGATGCCATCCCTCCACCTTGCCCTTGGTCGGCCCCTCTTCCTTTTTCCTTCCTTTTCCCCAGCATCATTGTCTTCTCTAGGTGACCTCATGGACCAGCCCATGCCAGAGCTCCTTGTCAATCGTCACCACCCCCAGCTCCTCCAAGGTCAATCCAGTCACTTCAAGGATGCCATCCCTCCATCTTGCTCTTGGTCGGCCTCTCTTCCCTTTTCCTTCCATTTCCCCCAGCATCATTGTCTTATCTAGGTGACCTCATGGACCAGCCCACGCAGAGCTCCCTGTTAGCCGTCACCACCCCCAGCTCCTTCAAGGTCAATCCAGTCACTTCAAGGATGCTATCCATTCATCTTGCCCTTGGTCGGCCCCTCTTCCTTTTTCCTTCCATTTCCCCCAGCATCATTGTCTTCTCCAAGCTTTCCTTTCTTCTCATGATGTGGCCAAAGGACTTCATCTTGGCCTCTACTCTCCTTCCCTCCAATGAGCTTTAGTCGGGCTTTCTTTCCTGGAGGATGGACTGGTTGGATCTTCTCGCAGTCCAAGGCACTCTCAGCACTTTCCTCCAGCACCAAAGTTCAAAAGCATCTCTCTTCCTTCGCTCAGCCTTCCCGAAGGTCCAGCCCTCACATCCGTAGGTGACTCTGGGGAATATACCATTGCTTTGACTATGCGGATCTTTATTGCCAGTGTGATGTCTCTGCTCTTCACTATTTTATCGAGACTGGACATTGCTCTCCTCCCAAGAAGGAAGCGTCTTCTGATTTCCTGGCCACAGTCTGCATCTGCACTCATCTTTGCACCTAGAGACACAAACCCTGTCGCTGCCTCCACATTTTCTCCCTCTATTTCCCAGTTGTCAATCATTCTTGTTGCCATAAACTTGATTTTTGTGATGTTGAACTGCAACCTAGCTTTTGCACTTTCTTCTTTCCCTCTTGATTAGAAGGCTCCTCAGCTCCTCCTCGCTTTCAGCCATCAAAGTGGTATCATCTGCATATTTAAGGTTAATTTTTCTTCCAGCAATTTTCACCCTCAGAGAGCACTGTGGACTCAAACAATGATGGATCTGGACCAAACTTGGCACAAATACTCATTATGTCCAAATGTGAACACTGGTGGAGTTTGGGAAAAATAGACGACATCTGGGGGTTGTAGTTGCTGGGATTTGTAGTTCATCTACAATCAAAGAGCATTCTGAACTCCATTGACAATGGAACTGAACCAAACCTGGCACACAGAACTCCCATGACCAACAGAAAATACTGGAAGTATTTGGTGGGCATTGACCTTCGGTTTGGGAGTTGTAGTTCACCTACAATCAAAGAGCATTCTGAACCCCAACAAACCCCACCAACGATGGCATTGAACCAATCTTAGCTACACTGCTATATAAGCCCCCCTTCCCAGTGGCACAGTGGGTTAAACCACTGAGCTGCTAAACTTGATGACCGAAAGGTTGTCAGTTCGAATCTGGGGAGTGGGGTGAGCTCCTGCTGTTAGCCCTAACTTCTGCCAACCTAGCAGTGTAAGAACATGCAAATGTGAGTAGATCAATAGATACCATTTCGGCAGGAAGCTAACAGCGTTCCATGCAGTCCTGCAGGCCACATGACCTTGGAGGTGTCTAGGAACAACGCCAGCTCTTCGGCTTAGAAATAAGCACCACCTTCCAGAGTTGGACATGCATGGACTTAATGTCAGGGGGAAAAAGCCCTTTACCATTATTATTATTATTATTATTATTATTATTATTATTATTATTGGGTTGTTGTAGGTTTTTTCGGGCTATTTGGCCATGTCCTAGAGGCATTCTCTCCTGATGTTTCGCCTGCATCTATGGCAAGCATCCTCAGAGGTAGTGAGGTTGGGTTGTTGTAGGTTTTTTCGGGCTATATGGCCATGGTCTGGAGGCATTCTCTCCTGACGTTTCCAAGCATCCTCAGAGGTAGTGAGGTCTGTTGGAACTAGGGAAAAGGGTTTATATATCTGTGGAATGACCAGGGTGGGACAAAGGACTCTTGTCTGCTGGAGCTAAATGTGAATGTTTCAACTGACCACCTTGATGAGCATATAATAGCCTGACAGTGCCTGGAGCAAACTTTTGTTGAGAGGTGATTAGATGTCCTTGTTTGTTTCCTCTCTGTTGTTTTGCTGTTGTAATTTTAGAGGTTTTCTACGCCATTATATGCTAATCAAGGTGGTCAGTTGAAACATTCACACCTAGCTCCAGCAGACAAGAGTCCTTTGTCTCACCCTGGCCATTCCACAGATATATAAAGCCTGATTCCTAGTTCCATATATATCTGTGGAAAGACCAGGGTGGGACAAAGAACTCTTGTCTGCTGGTGTTAGGTGTGAATGTTTCAACTGACCACCTTGATTAGCATTTGATGGCCTGGCAGTGCCTGGAGCAATCTTTTGTTGAGAGGTGATTAGATGTCCTTGTTTGTTTCCTCTCTGTTGTGAGGTGGTTGTTGTTGTTGTGGTGGTGGTGGTGGTGGTGGTGGTTGTTGTTGTTGTTGTTGTTGTTATTATTATTATTATTATTTAGATGTGTCCTAGAATGAATTCGAAGTCTTACTCTCCAGAGTCAAGTGGAAACCTTTACCTTTACACTGCTATACAATCTAGTTCAAATCAGATAATCTGGATTATCTGGCAGTGTAGAAGGGGGCTAAGCCTGCTTTTTCAACTGTAGAAGGAAGTGAATGTTTTAAATCAGCGCTGGGAATCATGTGGGGACGTTCCCCAGCCTCGGAGGAAATGTGGTTTGGCCAGTTTCTGGGAAATGGCACAAAAATACTCATAAAAAGTGACCGGAACAGTCACCTGGGGCCACCTTCAAACCGGCTTTTCCGCCGCGAGCAGATGCCTCTCTCTTACCTGGCTTGAGGGCCTTCATGACAGCTCGGGAGGACTTCAGGACTGCTTCGTAGATGGCCCTCTGGTCCGGAGTGAACGTCCCGTTGGCCGGAAAGGTGCAGGTGATGTCCGAGCCGTAGCAGTAGTACTCCCCTCCCATGTCGAAGAGGCTGCGGAGGAGAAGAACAGGCAGAGCCCAGGTGGGACATCAGCATCAAGAGGTAATGGCATTGTGGGAGAAGGCGGGATATTAAAATAGTATGGGTCGCATGGGCATGTTTAGGGTTGTGGCACAGCTGGTTGGGAGTCACCTGCATTAAAATCCCTACTGACAAAAAAGCCATGAGTTCGATGCCAGCCCAGGTCAGAGTAAGCTCCCGACCATTTGTCTAGCTTGCTGTTGACCTTTGCAGCCCAAACGACAATTGCATCTGTCAAGTAGGAAATTTAGGTACCACTTATGCAGAGAGGCTAGTTTAACTAATTTACGACGCCATAAAACTCTCCAGCAGCGTGCAAAAGAATGAGGAAGTACTCCATTGGTGTCACAAGTAGACGGTGAAGCAACAGCTCCCCCGGTGGCCAAAATTCGAAGCATACTCTCATGAAGCTGGAAGTTAAATAGCCTCTGTGTGTGTGTCTATATATGTTGTGTGTCTATGGCATTGGATGTTTGCCATGTAGATGTGCATTGTGATCCACGCTGAGTCCCCTGCGGAGTGAGAAGGGCAGAATAGAAATATGTAAATAAATAAATAAATAAATAAGTAGGAAATTTAGGTACCGCTTATGCGGGGAGGCTAGTTTAACTAATTTACGACGCCTAGTTATGCAGGTACCGCTTATGCGGGGAGGCTAGTTTAACTAATTCACGACGCCATAAAACTCTCCAGCAGCGTGCAAAAGAATGAGGAAGTACTCCATTGGTGTCACAAGTAGACAGAGAAGCAACAGCTCCCCCGGTGGCCAAAATTCGAAGCATACTCTTATGAAGCTGGAAGTTAAATAGCCTCTGTGTGTGTGTCTATATATGTTGTGTGTCTATGGCATTGAATGTTTGCCATGTAGATGTGCATTGTGATCCATGCTGAGTCCCCTGTGGAGTGAGAAGGGCAGAATAGAAATATGTAAATAAATAAATAAATAAATAAATAAATAAGTAGGAAATTTAGGTACCGCTTATGCGGGGAGGCTAATTTAACTAATTTACAATGCCATAAAACTCTCCAGCAGCGTGCAAAAGAATGAGGAAGTACTCCATCAGTGTCACAAGTGGACGGTGAAGCGACAGCTCCCCCGGTGGCCAGAATTCAAAGCATACCCTCATGAAGCTGGAAGTTAAATAGCCTCTGTGTGTCTGTCTATATATGTTGTATGTCTATGGCATTGAATGTTTGCCATGTATATGTCCGTTGTGATCCGCCCTCAATCCTGTGCGGGGTGAGAAGGACTGAATAGAAATACTGTAAATAAATAAATACATAAGCATTGTGACAGCCACAAAAATATGGTTTCTGGTGTATGGCAACTATTTTCAATGTAAGGACCGCATAATTAAACAGAAAATAATACTTTCAAACCAGAAACAGATTTTTTTTTTCAAATTTTGTTACATAAGTGTTATTGAAATTCCTATCTCCTGCCATATGTCATACAATCTTGGGCAGTAATAGTGTCAGAAGCAACTTCAGAAACTGCAAGTCGCTCTTGGTGTAAGAGAATTGGCTGTCTGCAAGGACGTTGACCAGGGGATGGCCAGATGTGTTACCATCCTGTGGGAGGCTTCTCTCGTCCCCGCGTGAGAAGCTGGAGCTGACAGATGGGAGCTCACTCTGTCTCACGGATTCGAACCGGCAACCTTCAGGGCACAAGGGTTTATGACATTTATATGCCACCCTTCTTACCCTGAAGAGGACGCAGTGCGGCTTGCAAAATATATCTATCTATCTATCTATCTCTCTCTCTCTCTCTCTCTCTCTCTCTATCTATCTATCTATCTTGCAAGCCGCACTGAGTACCCTTCAGGTATATATATATTGAAGGAATGAATATATATATACACACACACACATATACACAATGTAATATATTGTATGTATGCATGCATGTATATTTATGTATACACACACACACACTATATATATATATATATATATATAATATTAGCATAGCACACTATCAGTATTAAATATTACTATATTGTACTATAACATGTAATGGCTAAAGTATTTGAGTTGGATCTCTTATTGGAGCCAAAGTCCTCCCTTTTTAATGCAACATTGCCCTCCTCTGGACAAACACTGCATTGGATGTGTTGTCGAAGGCTTTCATGGCCAGAATTGCTGCAATGAAAAGCGGGAGTGCTGGCTGAAAGGGGAGTGGGGTGAGCTCCCATCTGTCAGCTCCAGCTTCCCAATGAGAAAAGCCTCCCACAGGATGGTAAAACATCTGGGTGTCCCCTGGGCCTTTACCTTTACCCTCTTAGTAAAGGTAAATATAATTATAATATCATATTATGTGTATTAGTATAATATTGTATTACATTGCAATATTAAATATATTATATGTATATACAATATATTACATTATATTATACTATATTAGGTTGCCCCCCTGACATTAAGTCCCGTCGTGTCTGACTCTGGGGGTTGGTGCTCATCTCCATTTCTAAGCCGAAGAACCGGCGTTGTCCATAGACACCTCCAAGGTCATGCGGCCAGCATGACTATACATACAATATATTATATTATTAGCATAGTACGATATCAGTATTATATATTGCTATGTTGTACTATACCATTATATTTTAATATTATTCGTAATATTAAATGTAATATAAAATATATAATAATGATTATATATTATTAGTATTAGTATAATGTTGTATTACATTACAATATTATAAATATTATATGTATATACAACATATTATATTATATTATATTAGGCTTTCCCCTGACATTAAGTCCAGTCGTGTCCAACTTCGTGGTTTGGTGCTCACCTCCATTTCTAAGCCGAAGAGCCGGCGTTGTCCATGGACACCTCCAAGGTCATGCAGCCAGTGGCATGACTGCATGGAGCGCCATTACCTTACTACCTGAGCAATACCTATTGATCTACTCACATTTGCATGTTTTCGAACTGCTAGGTTGGCAGAAGCTGGGGCTAACAGTGGGAGCTCACCCCGCTCCCCGAATTCGAACCTGTGACCTTCGGTTAAGCAAGTTCAGCAGCTCAGCGGTTTAATCCACTGTGCCACTAGGGGCTCCTAGGCAATGTTCTTGCAGACGGCCAATTCTATTACACCAGAAGCGACTTGCAGGAAGGAAGGGGGAAGGAAAGACAGAAGGAAGGAAGAAATGAACAAAGGAAGGAAATGTTCTAGAGGCATTTTCTCCTGACACCAATATATAGATAGATAGATAGCCGGAATCACTGGGTTGCTGTGAGGTTTTTGGGCTGTCTGTCCATGTTCCAGAAGCATTCTCTCCTGACGTTTCACCCACATCTATGGCAGGCATCCTCAGAGGTTGTGAGGTCTGTTGGAAACTAGGCAAGTGAGGTTTTATATATCTGTGGAATAATGTCATGGGTGCGAGAAAGCTAACACTTCTCAATAAAGGATCCCCCAGGCAGGAAACAGCCAGGCTTTGAAGCTGCAAGGCTTTTCAATGCTAATCAAACCGGTCAGTGGCAACATTCACACTTGCCTCAAGCAGAGAAGAGTTCTTTCTCCCACCCTGGACATCATTCTACAGATATATAAACCCAATTTTCCTATTTCCAACTTCCTCACATGCTCTGAGGGTGCTTGCCATAGATGTAGGTGAAATGTCAGGAGAGAATGCTTCTAGAACATGACCTCACAACCTTTGAGGATGCCTGCCAGAGATGTGGGCAAAATGTCAGGAGAGAATGCTTCTGGAACATGGCCAGACAGCTCGGAAAACTCACATTGGATATTTTAATGTACTTTTCTCCTCTAAAGACGAGTCTAGGAACTACAATTCCCAGGATCCCATAGTACTGAGCCATGGCTGTTAAAGTGGTGCCAAACTGCATTAATTTTGAGTTGCTGTGCATTTTTTGAGCTGCGTGACCATGCATTCGCTCCTGACGTTTCACCCACATCTATGCCAGCATCCTCAGAGGTTGGCTGCAAAAGATGTGAGCAAAATGTCAGGAGAAAATGCTTCCGGAACATGGCCATACAGCCTGAAAAACTCACAGCAACCCAGTGATTCCAGCCATGAAAGCCTTCGATAAAGCATTAATTCTAATATAATCAGCCAGAAAGCAGAGATGTTTCCTTATGTTTGATGTTCCAATTGATGGGTTTTCGCATCTTTTCACTCCGTGCAGCAGCATGGATCCGTGTCAATATGAAACAGGGGAAAGAGGTGGGTTTTGTTTTGTTATGTTGTGAAATAAGAATGGAAACGTAAGACTAACCCCTTTTGGGTTCATGCACAAAGAGTGGCGCCTGGGGCCTCGGCGTCTCGAAAGACGGTTTCCTCTAATAGACGAACGCAAACAGCGCTGGCACATCTTTGCCAAAACGGCGTATTTTTGAACTGGGCCCAAATATTAATATTCAGCAAGGTGAGAATATACATTTAAACAACGGCAACGACAACCTGCTTTTGGGCTAGAAAACCTACCAAATGGCGCTGTTGCGTTTCCTCTGGAGGGAGCGTACCGGAAGCGAAGGACGGGGATCAAAGGGCTTCCGATAAAGACTTCCCATTCCTAATTTCTGCTGAGCAAAAGGAACATTGCACCTCATGCTGCAATTTGCAGAAACAGCTGAGCAAAGGTCTGGAAGCCAACGTTCCTGATGAAGAGCGGCTCAGGGACGTTTGGTTTGGAGAAGAGAAAGTCAAAAAGGGACATGATGATGGCCATGTTTATAGAATCATGGAATCCTAGAGTTGGAAGAGACCTCATGGGCCATCCAGTCCAACCACCTGCCAAGAAGCAGGAAAATCCGTTCAAAGCACCTGTTGCACTCCAGGTCCAGAAGAAGCCCTCTGACTTAAAACACACAACACAAAGAGTGAAGAATCAAATCTTCTTTTATTAAAGCTTAGTAAATAGCCAGAAGAAATAAATGTTTGTAAGAATATCAGAACATTGGGCTTGTCGATTCTGGCTAATCTCCAGGTCCAGAAGAAGCCCTCTGACGTAAAACACACCACAAGAAGAGTGAAGAATCAAATCTTCTTTTAGCCAGAAGAAATAAATGCTTGGTTTCCAAATGATGCCTGATCTGACAAGATTTTCTACAGGCAAACCTTAAATCCCAAAAACTGGTTTCGTTTCCCCCCAGTCTTTTGACTTTAATTGACGAATCCTTTTGATCTACGTAAACATTGGCCCTCTTGTTGATTCTGGCTAATCTCCAGGTCCAGAAGAAGCCCTCTGACTTAAAACACACCACACGAAGAGTGAAGAATCAAATCTTCTTTTATTAAAGCTTAGTAAATAGCCAGATGAAATAAATGCTTGTAAGAACATCAGAACATTGGGCCTCTTGTCGATTCTGGCTATTCTCCAGGTCCAGAAGAAGCCCTCTGACTTAAAACACACCACACGAAGTGTGAAGAATCAAATCTTCTTTTATTAAAACTTAGTAAATAGCCAGAAGAAATAAATGCTTGTAAGAACATCAGAGCATTGGGCCTCTTGTCGATTCTGGCTAATCTCCAGGTCCAGAAGAAGCCCTCTGACTTAAAACACACCACACGAAGTGTCAAGAATCAAATCTTCTTTTATTAAAGCTTAGTAAGTAGCCAGAAGAAATAAATGCTTGTAAGAACATCGGAACATTGGGCTTCTTGTCGATTCTGGCTAATCTCCAGGTCCAGAAGAAGCTCTCTGACTTAAAACAGTCCACAGAAAGAGTAAAGAATCAAATCTTCTTTTATTAAAGCTTAGTAAATAGCCAAAAGTAATAAATGCTGTAAGAATATCAGAACATTGGGCCTCTTGTCGATTCTGGCTAGTCTCCAGGTCCAGAAGAAGCCCTCTGACTTAAAACACAACACAAGAAGAGTGAAGAATCAAATCTTTTAGCCAGAAGAAATAAATGCTTGGTTTCCAAATGATGCCTGATCTGACAAGATTTTCTACAGGCAAACCTTAAATCCCAAAAACTGGTTTCGTTTTCCCCCAGTCTTTGACTTTAATTGATGAATTCTTTCAGAACTATGTAAACATTGGGCCTCTTGTCGATTCTGGCTAATCTCCAGGTCCAGAAGAAGCCCTCTGACTTAAAACACACCACACGAAGAGTGAAGAATCAAATCTTCTTTTATTAAAGCTTAGTAAATAGCCAGATGAAATAAATGCTTGTAAGAACATCAGAACATTGGGCCTCTTGTCGATTCTGGCTATTCTCCAGGTCCAGAAGAAGCCCTCTGACTTAAAACACACAACACGAAGTGTGAAGAATCAAATCTTCTTTTATTAAAGCTTAGTAAGTAGCCAGAAGAAACAAATGCTTGTAAGAACATCAGAGCATTGGGCCTCTTGTCAATTCTGGCTAATCTCCAGGTCCAGAAGAAGCCCTCTGACTTAAAACACACCACATGAAGAGTGAAGAATCAAATCTTCTTTTATTAAAGCTTAGTAAATAGCCAGATGAAATAAATGCTTGTAAGAACATCAGAACATTGGGCCTCTTGTCGATTCTGGCTAATCTCCAGGTCCAGAAGAAGCCCTCTGACTTAAAACACACCACACGAAGAGTGAAAAATCAAATCTTCTTTTATTAAAGCTTAGTAAATAGCCAGATGAAATAAATGCTTGTAAGAACATCAGAACATTGGGCCTCTTGTCGATTCTGGCTAATCTCCAGGTCCAGAAGAAGCCCTCTGACTTAAAACACACAACACGAAGTGTGAAGAATCAAATCTTCTTTTATTAAAGCTTAGTAAGTAGCCAGAAGAAACAAATGCTTGTAAGAACATCAGAGCATTGGGCCTCTTGTCAATTCTGGCTAACCTCCAGGTCCAGAAGAAGCTCTCTGACTTAAAACAGTCCACAGAAAGAGTAAAGAATCAAATCTTCTTTTATTAAAGCTTAGTAAATAGCCAAAAGTAATAAATGCTTGTAAGAATATCAGAACATTGGGTCTCTTGTCGATTCTGGCTAGTCTCCAGGTCCAGAAGTCCTCTGACTTAAAACACACCACATGAAGAGTGACGAATCAAATCTTCTTTTATTAAAGCTTACTAAGTAGCCAGAAGAAACAAATGCTTGTAAGAACATCAGAAGGTTCCAAAAAGTATTAGTCCATAAACAGTAGTAACCCAAAGCAATGTCCACACAAGAAATAAAGGCAATCCAAGACAGCATTAATCCAGACAGGAATCCAATAGGATGCAAAGACAATCCAAAAAGCTAAAAAACTCCACAGAAACAAGACCCCTTGAACAAGACTTCCATGGCAGAAGAACTTGGTTTCCAAACGATGCCTGATCTGACAAGATTTTCTACTGGCAAACCTTAAATCCCAAAAACTGGTTGCGTTTCCCCCCAGTCTTTGACTTTAATTGCAGAATTCTTTTGGATCTATGTAAACATTGGGCCTCTTGTTGATTCTGGCTTATCTCCAGCCCTCGACTCTGCTTATCTGACTCCTCATTAACTTTAGCAGGTGCCAGATTGTTTTCCAAACTAGAATCTGGAGAGCTCACAGAGGGAAAGAGTAAACCTTTCTCCCAACGTCTGACAGAAACATTCTCATGAGAATCTGCCCTTTGCACCGAAGCCTCTCTGTCAGTATCTGCATGAAACTCATTGACCAAAGTGTCTCCATCTTGCACCTCAAAGTCAGTCCCAGCATCCCGCACATCAGAAGCAACAGGGGACTGATTTCCTTCCTCATTACCAACATCAGACACAGAAACATTGGGAGACTGAAACACAATCACAGGTTCAAGCACAGGCTCAGGTTCAATCACAGGCTGAGTCCCAACAGCACCCCCAACAGATGGCCATCCAGCCTCTGCTTCAAAGCCTGCAAAGAAGGAGCCTCCACCACACTCCGGGGCAGAGAGTTCCACTGCTGAACAGCTCTCAGAGTTGGGAAGTTCTTCCTCAGGTGGAATCTCCTTTACTGTAGATTGAAGCCATTGCTCCATTGCGTCCTAGTCTCCAGGGTAGCAGAAAACAAGCTTGCTCCCTCCTTCCTATGACTTCCTCTCACATACTTATACATGGCCCTCATCATGTCTCCTCTCAGCCTTCTCTTCTTCAGCCTAAACATGCCCAGCTCTTTAAGCCGCTCCTCCTAGGGCTTGTTCTCCAGACCCTTGATCATTGTAGTCGCCCTCCTCTGGACACATTCCAGCTTGTCAACATCTCTTTTCAATTGTGGTGTGAAAAGAAGCAGGGAAGTGGAGGGATGATTTATTGTTGGCACCAATTTGAAAGGAACCAGTATTCAGGAGATTTTACTCCAGTTCCCAACTTTAAAAAGGACTAGCCGATTTGCAATGGAGGTTGCCGATTAGGAACCAAATTTACCATCAAGTTAGAAGGGAGGGTGTTTAATTGCACCTCCTCATTTATTAAGAAAGTAATAACTTAGTAGTAATTACACTGTATATACTGTAGTGTGACTGGAGAGAAGAATGTAGATTTATTTGGTTACTTTTCTCTGCGTTTCTGCCACCACGTGAGGTAATATTGTGAGAAATGGCACTTTATACCCAGAATAGGCGGAACTGAGGCGATCTTCAAATAAAAGTTAACAATTTTATTAAGTACACAGCATGTGGTTGCAAGACGTAACTTTTCCTTGTTGCACTTGGAATAATACTTGTAACTTTAACAGTTCATTCTTTCAAGTAACACAGTATCTTTCTGACGTAGAGCATTTGTTTCAGACAAAGTTTCCATACAGGGATGTTTCCCTTAATTGATCCTCCCTAGATCAAATACTAAGTAACCTATTCTTTAGCCTCTCCTTAGACTAAAGAATACCAGCTATGTTTCATCATTTGGCTGCACTAGCCTGAGAAACTTCCAATAGCCAAACCCAGCTTTTCAAAGCCTCAAAGTTTTGCTTCAGAAGTCACTCCGCCACCTTTCCTTTCCTTCTCTCTCAACTCTTAACTCCTCACTCCTCTGAACCTAACTCCTGACTGCTCACTCCTCTAAACCTAAACCCTAACTGATTTTTAAATGCCTTTTTTCAAACTCTCCCCTCTAAGCTCCTCCCACTTCCCTCTCTCCTGCATCGGTCTCCATGGCAACGCACATGGAGGACTCCTCTGACTTAGGTCGCTCCAGCATTACTGCAGCCCATCTAAACACAAATACAGTTAAAATCATACAATTTATAATCAACTCCTGTACATGGTGCCCAGATTCCAGATTCCCTAAAAAGGCCATCATATAAAATGACTCTGGTGACCAGAAATGTCATTTCCTTGACACAGTGAACCTGGAAGGATCAAAGGTGTATCTCCAGATCCAACACAAAGCATGGCTTGATGGCCGCATTCCCACCACCGCAAGCCCATCTCATTCCTGCCTCTACTTTGCAAGAACCGCCCGCGTCTCTCTCCGTCGAAGGGGAAGGAGTTTCCCTTTTGGAGATCAAACCGGATTGCCGAAACCTCCGGCGTATTCGTACCGAGCCTGATATTGGGGCAGGCTCCTTCAGAAAAGGAAGATGCGCCAAACCTTGAGTTCTACAACACCGCTTTCAAAAAGAACATGTGTTTTCTTTTGCTTAAGGGATTTCCGCACAAAGAGCCCGGTACCTCTCTGCCGGCTGCCGGAGGAAACGTATGTTCAAATGGGGGATTACAAAGGGAACAAGGAAGACTCTTCGAACGTGACGGCTTTTGTTTTGCAACCGCGATGCAAGATCAACCCGCAACCTCTGATCTTGCTTTCTTTCCCCCGCTTTTTCTGCTGTGATATTTGAAGATTGGTACTTGGGAATGGGAAGGAGAGGCCTTGGCTGTTTCTGAACGACACAGAGTGTTCTCCGAATTTTTGGATCAAGACGCCTATGGATTGCTTTGCATGGAAGAAGCAAACAAAGGCCTCAATGCCATGTTGTTGTTGATGCTATAACAACAACAACAACAACAACTGCATCAGGAGGCACATCATCAACAACAACAACAACAACAACTGCATCAGGAGGAACATCGTGTCCAGATCCAGGGAAATTGTCATCCCAGTCGGTTTGGCTTTGGTCAGAACGCATTGGGAACGACTGCATCCGCATTTGAAGAATTCATTGCACAGAAGGGTGACTGTGGGATGCTGTGTGGTTCTTGCAGGCCCTCGCCTGGCCCACGACCTTGGGGCGGGGCCAACGGAGGCGGCCTCGCGACCCCTCCGAAATGGCCAGGCGACCCCCCTAGCGGTCGCGACCCCCAAGTTGAGAACCACTGGGTAAAGGTTTTCCCCTGACATTAAGTCCAGTCGTGTCCAACTCTGGGAGGTGGTGCTTATAACAAAAAACGAGAGGCTGGAGACTTATTAATGTTATGTCCGAGCAGGATGGATCTTCCCAGAGAGTTTCCTTTCCTTAAAAAAAAAAAGAAAAACCAATGTGTTCTAGCAGCATTCTCTCCTGACATTTTGCCTGCACTTGTGACTGGCATCTTCAGATGATCTTGTAGTAGTCAAGCAAGTGGAGTGTAATAATAATAATGATAATGATGATAGTAATAATAATTATTATAATGATGATAATAATAATAATAATAATTTGACTCACTGCCACATTGTTGGATTATCAAATGTCTAGATGTCATCGGAGTTTGTGAAAATATTAGAAAGTTCACCGAAAATGTGATGAAACAATGGAGAACTGAGTTGTTCGTGGGCAACGAAAGCTATGGAACTGTTAACATCAAGAGAGGAATATTCCAGGGCGACTCACTGCCATCACTGCTGTTCATCATTGCAATGACCCCTTTGTCAGTCATTCTACAGAAAACAAACCTGGGCTACCAAACAGCACAAAATTCACCAAAAATTTCCCACTTGTTGTACATGGATGATCTAAAGCTTTACGGAAAATCAGAAACTGAAATCGAGTCACTGACCAACACAGTCAGAATCTTCTGCACTGACATCAGTATGGAGTTTGGCCTAGACAAATGTGCCACAGTGCCTAGCCCACTAGGCACTGTAGAGGAGAGACTACTGAACAAGCCAGTACCTTCTGCATACATTGCTTAAGTCGCATTGACCGACCGTCTATGCAGGGTTCCATACTTCGCACTTTAACAACACAACCATTCATTGCTAAGGCTTCCCACCAAAATGGAACTGTAGAGGAAAGACTACTGAACAAGCCAGTACTTGCTGCATATATTGCTTAAGTTGCATTGACCGATCATCTATGCAGGGTTCCATAGTTTGCACTTTAACAACACAGCCATTCATTGCTAAGGCTTCCTACCAAAATGGAACTGTAGAGGAGAGTCTACTGAACAAGCCAGTACCTGCCGCATACATTGCTTAAGTCACATTGACTGACTGTCTATGCAGGGTTCCATACTTCGCACTTTAACAACACAAGCATTCATTGCTAAGGCTTCCCACCAAAATGGAACTGTAGAGGAGAGTCTACTGAACAAGCCAGTACCTGCCACATACATTGCTTAAGTCGTATTGACCGACCGTGTATGTAGGGTTCAATAAATCACACTTTAACAACACAACCGTTCAATGCTAGGGCTTCCCGCCATAATGGAACTGTAGAGGAGATTCTACTGAAGAAGCCAGTACCTTCCGCGTACCAGTACTGCCATCTGTTGGAGTTACCAAGGTGGAGGCATTACTTTTCATTCAACCCTTGTGTTAGTGCAAATTATCTTAATGCATTTTCATCTTATGTCCATCTTTTAATATATGTGTCTTATGATCTTATCCACATTTAGTTGGACAATCAGGACAACCAACGAAAGATTTTCCCAGGCTCAGCCAGGCCTTCAAATGCTAATGAAGGTGGTCAGTTGAAACATTCACACCTAGCTCCAGCGGAGAAGAGCTCTTTGCCCCACCCCAGCCATTCCACAGATATATAAACCCTTTGTCCTAATTCCAACAGACCTGACTACCTCTGAGGATGCTTGCCATAGATGCAGGCGAAACGTCAGGAGAAAATGCCTCTAGAACATGGCCCTGTAGCCTGAAAAAAACCATGAGAACCTAGTATTTCCCTTTTCGTTTCAGCTCTATGATATCGCATTGCCATAAATGTACGTCAATGTGCTTCTGGGGTCGTCCAGCAGAGGGCACTCCTGAATCGTCAACAATGTTAACAGCCACAACTTCCGTCCAAAGCAACTAAACCACTCACAACAGTTGCTGCGGAGATGCTATTTCAGCTGGAAAGATATGCAAAATTTGGGTAAGAATAATAATAAAATTGATGAGCTATCCAGCTCGTCTCCTGAAGAAGGCTCGGCACCTTAAATTGCTGTCTTAAAAAATACAAATGAAAACTTGCAAAGGGCCCACAACTCAGCCCCATTGGTTGGAATCTCAGGTGCCCAAAGGGGGCGTGGCCAAAAAGGGCTACCTGTGACAGGAGGTGGGCCCTCGAGCACCCTGACCACACCCCCACCCGAAAACTATTTCCTTACAGGAGGCGCAGCATTCCACAACAGATGCATGATAAACCGTAGACCATGGTCTCCTTCTGGGATGCCTTGTGGGGATGGGTCTTGGAGGTCCTGTTCTGCACTGGCTCCAGTCCTTCCTGGAGGGTCGTACCCAGAAGGTGTTGCTGGGGGACTCCTGCTTGGCCCCACAGCTATTATCCTGTGGGGTCCTTCAGGGCTCAATACTATCTCCCTTGTTGTTTAACATCTACATGAAGCCATTGGGTGAGATCGTCCGAAGTTTCGGAGTCTGATACCATCTGTACGCAGATGACGTCCAACTCTATCGCTCATTTCCACCAGATGCAAAGGAGGCTGTCCAAGTCCTGAACCCGTGCCTGGCCGCTGTGATGGTCTGGAGGAGGGCGAGCCAATTGAAGTTGAATCCAGACAAGACAGAGGTCCTCCTGGTCTGTCGCAAGGCCAAACAGGGTATAGGGTCACAACCTCTGCTAGATGGGGTCACCCTCCCCTTGAAGGCCCAGGTTTGCAGCTTGGGGGTCCTCCTGGACTCATCACGGAGTCTGGAATCCCAGATTGCAATGGTGGCGAGGGGAGCATTCGCACAATTGAAACTTGTGTACCATACCTTGGGAAGTCAGACTTGGCCATGTTGGTCCACGCTCTCGTTACATCTAGGATATACTACTGCAACGCACTCTACGTGGGGTTGCCTTTGAAGACTGCTCGGAAGCTTCAAATAGTCCATACCTTGGGAAGTCAGACTTGGCCATGGTGGTTCATGCTCTCGTTACATCTAGGATGGACTACTGCAACGCACTCTACATGGGGCTGCCTTTGAAGACTGCTCGGAAGCTTCAAATAGTCCAACGAGAGGCAGCCAGGTTAATAACTGGGCCGGCATACAGGGAGCATACAACTCCCATGTTACGCCAGCTCCACTGACTGCCAGTCTGCTACCGGGCACAATTCAAAGTGCTGGCTTTGGCCTATCGAGCCCTAAATGTCTCCAGCCCAAATTACCTGTCCGGACGCATCTCCTCCTATGAACCATCGCAGAGATTAAGATCCTCTGGAGAGGCCCTGCTTTCCGTTCTGCCATTGTCACAGGGATGAGAGACAGGGCCTTCTCGGTGATTGCTCCCCAGCTATGGAACTCCCTTCCTGGTGAGATCAGGTGGGCCCCCTTCCCTCTTGTCCTTCAGAAGGATGGTCAAAACTTGGCTGTGGGACCAAGCTTTCGGAACAGGGAAAGAAAGCAGCAATAGGAACGATGACCAGGCCAATTAGATTTGATGTGGATGACTAGGATAAATACATAAATATATGTTTATGTATGTATATAAGAATGTGTGTCCTGGCATTGAATGTTTGCCGTAGATATGCTGCGCTCCACCCTGAGTCCCCTTCGGGGTGAGAAGGGCGGAATATCAAGGTTTTAAATAAATAAATAATTAGTGCAATTTCCACACATTTATCCCGGCGGCAGAATTATGATTCTCCTTGGTGGGAATGTTCTGATTGTTTGTATACAGAATGCCTTCCATACGAAAACAGAGGAGGTGACAGCTCTGCCGGCGATGGTTCTACTCACCACAAGTCTCCGTCTGCAATGGTTTTCTCATTGGGAGCGCCGGCATGCCCGTAGTGCAAAACGGAGCTGTTATGGCCACTGGAAGAAAGAGAAAAAAAGGCATATGATACATGAATTAATACAGAAATTAAGAGAGAAAGGAGAGGAGGAGGAAAGAAGGAAAGAAGGGAGGGAGGGAAGGAAGGAAGGAAAGAAAGAAAGAAGGAAGGAAGGGGGAAGGAAAGACAGAAGGAAGGAAGAAATGAACAAAGGAAGGAAAG
The DNA here is from genome assembly GCF_037176765.1 of Anolis sagrei. Classification (NCBI taxonomy): domain Eukaryota; kingdom Metazoa; phylum Chordata; class Lepidosauria; order Squamata; family Anolidae; genus Anolis; species Anolis sagrei. The sequence continues at coordinate 3,755,970 of NC_090028.1, read as the reverse complement.
AAGGAAGGAAGAAACAAAGAAAAGATGGGAGGGGGGAAAGGAAAGATGAAAGGAAGGGAGAGATGGAGAGAGGTGGAAGGATGGAAGAAACAAAGGAAGGTAAGAAGGGAGCAAGGAAGAGAGGGAGGGAGGGAGATGGAGGGAGGTGGAAGGAAATAGAGAAGGAAGGAGGAAACAAAGGAAGGAAAGAAGGGAGAGAGGGGGGGGGGCAGGAAAGATGGAAGGAAGGGGGAAGGAAGAAATGGAGGGAGGGGAAGGAAAGACAGAAGAAAAGAGGAAGTGAACAAAGGAAGGAAGGAAGGAAGAAAGAAATAAACAAAGGAAGTATGGGAGAGAGGGGGGAAGGAAAGATGGAAGGAAGGGAGAGATGGAAAGAGGTGGGAAGGAAGACAGAAGGAAGGAAGAAATGAACAAAGGAAGGAAAGAAGTGAGGGAGATAGGGGGCAGGAAAGATGGAAGGGAAGAAGGGAGGGAAGGAAGGAAAGATGGAAGGAAGGGGGAAGGAGGGGGAAGGAAAGACAGAAGAAAGGAAGAAGTGAACAAAGGAAGTAAAGAAGGAAGAAACAAAGGAAAGTTGGGAGAGAGAGGGGGAAGAAAGATGGAAGGAAGGGAGAGATGGAGAGAAGTGGAAGGAAATACAGAAGGAAGGAAGAAACAAACAAAAGAAGGAAAGAAGGGAGCAAGGAAGGAAGGAAGGAAGAAAGGGAGGGCGAGATGGAGGGAGGGAGAGATGAAGGGAGGTAGAAGGAAAGAGGAAGGAAGAAACAAAGGAAGGAAAGAAGTGAGCAAGGAAGGAAGGAAAGAATAAACAAAGGAAGGAAAGAAGGGAGCAAGGAAGGAAGAAAGGAAGGAAGAAACAAAGGAAGGAAAGAAGGGAGCAAGGAAGGAAGGAAGGAAGGAAGGAAGGAAGGAAGAAACAAAGGAAGGAAAGAAGGGAGCAAGGAAGGAAGAAAGGAAGAGAGGGAGAGATGGAGGGAGGTGGAAGGAAAGACGGAAGGAAGAAACAAACAAAGGAAGGAAAGAAAGGAGCAAGGATTATATATTTTATATGACATGTAATATTATTAATAATATTGCAGTATAGTGGTATATTACAGTAGAGTAATATATAATACTAATATTCTGCTATGCTAAAAATATAATATATTGTATGTACCGATAACTTGTTAGCGGCTCTGAGTCCCCTTCGGAGTGAGAGAGGGCAGGGTATAAATGTTGTAAATAAATACATATCTGCCTTCGATGCGTAGGATGCTGTTGTCCTGCCATTATTTCATCTTCAGAATACAGTTATTGCGGTAATTAATGAAAGGAACCTTTAAACGCTCAACCTTTTCCATGAGAGGGGCATCTGCAACGCAGCTTCCGTGCTGTGGCTCAGGCCTGAGTTATTGCCGAGCAAAGAGAGATCAAGACTCTGCCCTCGGTGCCCAGCCCTCTCTCAAATTAAAGTCTGATATTTGGGGGAGAAGGATGAATAAGAAGGAGGGCACAAAGGCAATCCCTCTGCAAAGGGTCACTAGGTACGCCGGGGAAATGTACCAAAGCTTGCAAAAGGAGGGCATGGATCACAGAAGCAGGAGGAGCATGAAAGGCGGCTTGCGCTGCGCCCGACACTCTCGGGGCAAAGAGCCAAAAAGGGGTCCCTTTTTTCTCCCTTCAACCCAAATCTTAAGAATCTAGTGTTAATTTCTGAGCAAAGCCCAACCCTGAGGATCCAATGATTTGCTTTGCTTGCACATGTAGGTTGAACATCCTTTATCTGGAATCTGAAAGACCCGTATCGAGTCTCCTGCGCCACCGAATCTAATCAGCGCCTCAATTTCCAAAACCCGGAAAGCTAAAAAAATATATTTGTTGTCGAATGTAATGCACAGTGGCAAAAAGTGCATTTTTGTCATTTGGCCATGGGTCAATACCAAATGGGTCCATAGCATTGATCCATAGTGCCTGCTTTAAAAACAAAAGTGTTGGAACACCAAAACTTCCAGCAATGGAAAGGAAAACCTTGGGGCGCGCATCTGTGCTGCAGAACGAATCCACTTTAATTGCCATGGTTCAAGGCTATGGAACCACCGCCTCCTCCTGAGAAAAATGTACAATATCACAAAGGACGACCACCTCACCTGCCTCATAGGAAACCTGCTACAAAACAGGAGCTTTTTTGTTGAGTTCCGGGGCCAGAGAAGCAGATGGCGGAAACAGAAGAACGGCCTGCCTCAGGGGAGCGTGCTTGCTCCATCCATGTTCAATATCTACACAAATGACCAGCCACTCCCAGAAGGGACGGAGAGCTTCATCTATGCAGATGATTGTGCCATTACCACTCAAGCAGGGAGCTTTGAGATGGTAGAACAGAAGCTCTCCGAAGCTCTAGGTGCTCTTACTGCCTATTACAGGGAAAACCAACTGATCCCTAATCCATCTAAAACACAGACATGTGCTTTTAATCTTAAGAACAGACAAACATCCCAAGCTCTGAGAATCACCTGGGAAGGAATCCCACTGGAGCATTGCAGCGCACCCAAAGAACTGGGAATCACCCTGGAACATGCTCTGACCTACAAGAAGCACTGCCTGAACATCAAGCAAAAAGTGGGTGCTAGAAACAATATCAAACAAAACCTGACTGGCACAACCTGGGGATCACAACCAGACACAGTGAAGACATCTGCCCTTGCGCTATGCTACTCTGCTGCTGAGTACGCATGCCCAGTGTGGAACACATCTCACCACGCTAAAACAGTAGATGTGGCTCTCAATGAGACATGCCACATTATCACGGAGTGTCTGCGCCCTTCACCACTGGAGAAATTACACTGCTTAGCCGATATTGCACCACCTGACATCTGCTGGGAAGTAACAACCAATAGTGAAAGGACCAAGTCTGTGACATCCCTTGTCACCTGGAGGGCCAAAGTTTGCCCATGCCTACCCGATATACTTTCAGTGTCATTTCAACTGGACCGCATATCACAGTTTGTGCAACTAATGAAAACCTTCACTTGATCTATTGGACTTTACCCTACAATACTGGAGAAATTACACTGTTTAGCCGGTATTGCACCACCTGACATCCACCGGGGAGTAGCAACCAATAGTGAAAGGACCAAGGCAGAGACATCTCCAGCTCATCCCCTGTTTGGGTATCAGCCAGCACGTCAACGACTTAAATCAAGAAATAGTTTTCTAAGATCTACAGAGACACTCACTGGAACACCCCAGCAAGCAAGAGTCCAAAAGTGGCAGGATCAAACCCAGAACCTCAATCAATGGCTGATACCAAATGAGAGACTTCCCCCTGGGCACACAGAGGACTGGGCGACTTGGAAAGCACTGAACAGACTGAACTCTGGCACCACGAGGTGCAGAAATGGGGCCACAAAGTGGAATCCACGACATGCGAGTGTGGAGAAGAGCAAACTACAGATCATCTACTGCAATGCAACCTGAGCCCTGCCACATGCACCATGGAGGACCTTCTTGCAGCAACACCAGAAGCACTCCAAGGGGCCAGATACTGGTCAAAGGACATTTAATCAACTACCAAACTCGCAAACTTTGTGTTTTGTTTGTTTGTTAAAAATGCAATACAACTGTTTGGTTTGCTCCTGAATAATAAATAAATTAGTACGAATCCCACTGAGTCCCAAACTGGAGAAAAAGTGGGATACGGCTAACAATAATGCTAATGATGCTAATAATTGCGATTGCAAACAAGAACAAGTGCCTGTTGCCACCGAGGAAGAAGCCCGGCTTTGCAAAGAAGTCACACTCACATTCATGACCTTTGGATTTGCAAGACTTGATATGCAATTTACGGCACCAACGCACAAGCCTTTTTGGAAAAAAAGAGAGAAAAAAACAACCCTTGGTGTGAATGCCATTTAGACATTTACTAATTAGGAACCAGCAACGAAGAGAAAATTAAAACTGTCAGCCTGCATTACGAGGAGATTTCCATTGGGACCGGGGCTTGAAGCGGAGCGGATGGATGCGATTCCTGCCTGGCTGCCCACGGAGGAGGATGCTCGTATTGTTGTTCCAGGGATTCCGTGTGAGTTTTAATTGCACCATTATTAGATTATAAAATATTTTTCCAAGTCGATTGCATCGGTGCAAAAGAAAACAAATTATCTCCGCTGTTCGTCGGCTGCCCTCTCTGCTTTAGGAGACTCTGGCAAGATCCCAAAATATATCAGTCCTTGTTTCTATTCTTGTTATTTCAAGTATAGGTTGATCATCCCTTATGCTCAAAACTTGGGACCAGAAGTGTTTGGGATTTCTGATGTTTTTCCTGATTTTGGAATACCCATGTTAATAATAATAATTATTGTGTCAGTGCAACCAGTCGATTATATTACATTTCTAACAGAACAAAGCAAAAAAAATAATAGCTTCTTGTGGGTTTTTTCGGGCTATAGAGCCATGTTCTAGAGGCATTTCTCCTAGGAGAAATGCCTCTAGAACATGGCTCTATAGCCCGAAAAAACCCACAAGAACCTAGTGATTCCAGCCATGAAAGCTTTCGACAATACATCAAAAAAAATAATAGACAAAATACGAAAATGGTGAGTTTGGTAGTGGATTAAATGTCCTTTGACCAGTATCTGGCCACTTGGAGTGCTTCTGGTGTTGCTGCAAGAAGGTCCTCCAATGTGCATGTGGCAGGGCTCAGGGTGCATTGCAGCAGGTGGTCAGTGGTTTGCTCTTCTCCGCACTCGCATGTCGTGGACTCCACTTTGTGGCCCCATTTCTGAAGGTTGGCTCTGCATCTCGTGGTGTCAGAGCGCAGTCTGTTCAGAGCCTTCCACGTCGCCCTGTCTTCTGTGTGCCCAGGGGGGAGTCTCTCATTTGGTATCAGGCATTGGTTGAGGTTCTGGGTTTGAGCCTGCCACTTTTGGACTCTCGCTTGCTGAGGTGTTCTGGCGAGTGACTCTGTAGATCTTAGAAAACTATTTCTAGATTTAAGTCGTTGACGTGCTGGCTGATACCCAAACAGGGGATAAGCTGGAGACGTCTCTGCCTTGGTCCTTTCACTATTGGCTGCCACTTCCCGGCGGATGTCAGGTGGTGCGATACCGGCTAGACAGTGTAATTTCTCCAGTGGTGTAGGGCGCAGACACCCCGTGATAATGCGGCATGTCTCATTAAGAGCCACATCCACTGTTTTAGTGTGGTGAGATGTGTTCCGCACTGGGCATGCGTACTCAGCAGCAGAGTAGCATAGCGCAAGGGCAGGTGTCTTCACTGTGTCTGGTTGTGATCCCCAGGTTGTGCCAGTCAGCTTTCGTATGATATTGTTTCTAGCACCCACTTTTTGCTTGATGTTCAGGCAGTGCTTCTTGTAGGTAAGAGCACGGTCCAGAGTGACTCCCAGGTATTTGGGTGCGCTGCAATGCTCCAGTGGGATTCCTTCCCAGGTCATCCTCAGAGCTCGGGATGCTTCTCTGTTCTTGAGATGAAAGGCACATGTCTGTGTTTTGGATGGATTAGGGATCAGCTGGTTTTCCCTGTAATAGGCAGTAAGAGCACATAGAGTTTCACAGAGCTTCTGTTCTATCATCTCAAAGCTCCCTGCTTGAGCATTGATGGCACGATCATCAGCATAGATGAAGCTCTCTGGGCTTCCCGGTTCTCAGTGTCTATGCCACAGTTTTTGAGTTTGGCTTTGAGCCCATCTTTCAATCTCTTTTCCTGCCCACCAACATTCCGTTTTCCATTCTTGAGTTCAGAGTAGAGCAACTGCTTTGGGAAACGGTGGTCGGGCATCCGGAGACTGTGACTGGACATTTGGACAACATGGCCGGTCCAGCGGAGTTGATGGCGGAGGAGCATCGCTTCAATGCTGGTGGTCTTTGCTTCTTCCAGCACGCTGACGTTTGTTCGCTTGCCTTCCCAAGAGATTTGCAGGATTTTCCGGAGGCAGCGCTGATAGAATCGTTCCAGGAGTTGCATGTGACGTCTATAGACAGTCCACGTCTCGCAGATGTATTGCACTTAATTATCCATTGAGTTGCTCTCTAGTTTTGGTTTAAAACCCTCCTACAAGATACGTCCTCTGTTCATGTCCAGCATTTATCTTTATCATGCCCACCAAACCCTTCTAGTGTTTTCTGTTGGTCACGGAAGTCCTTTGTGCCAAGTTTGGTTCAATTTCATTAGTGGAGTTTAGAATGCTCTTTGATTGTAGGTGAACTATAAATCCCAGTAATTACAACTCCCAAATGTCAAACTCTATTTCCCCCAAACTCCATCTGTGTTCACATTTGGGCATATGGAATATTCATGCCAAGTTTGGTCCAGATCCTAAATTGTTTGAGTCCACAGCGCTCTGTGGACGTAGGTGAACGACAACTCCCAAACTCAAGGTCAATGCTCACCAAACTCTTCCAGTATTTTCTGTTGGTCATGGGAGTTAGGTGTCCCAAGATTGCTTCAATTCCATCATTGGTGGGGTTCAGAGTGCTCTTTGATTGTAGGTGAACTATACATCCCAGCAACTACAACTCCCAAATGTCAAGGTCTATTTCCTCCAAACTCCATCTGTGTTCCATATTTGGGCATATGGAATATTCATGCCAAGTTTGGTCCAGATTCATAATTATTTGATTCCACAGCGCTCTCTGGACGTAGGTGAACTACAACTTCCAAATGTCAAGGTCTATTTCCCCCAAACTCCATCTGTGTTCATATTTGGGCATATGGAATATTCATGCCAAGTTTGATCCAGATCCATAATTGTTGAGTTCACAGCGCTCTCTGCACGTAGGTGAACTACAACTCCCAAATGTCAAGGTCTATTTTCCCCAAACTCCACCAGTGTTCAAGTTTGCCCATGCCTAAGTTCTCTTTTCCAATAGCAGAAGCAGTTACGTCAAACACTGTAATGAGCGACTGCTATTCACCTCTTGTCGGAGCGGCCAGGGTTCGGACCTTGAAATCTCTCCCTTTCTCTCCGGCCAAATCCACCGGGCTAATGACACGGTTGCAAAGAAGGGTTATCAGCGCGGCTTCTTCCAATAACCTTTGAGGAATTGGTCTTTTGAAACTGCGATATCAGAGGGCCCTTGGAGCTGTGGCAAATAGGCTTAGTGCGGGAAGAAAATCCCACAGTGAGCATTAAGGGAGCATGAAGCGGAACCAACCTCTTCAAGCATGACTCTTTGTCGGCGAGGAGAGGCGCCCGTTCTTCTGTACATTAAGGATCAGGGAATGCAATATAGGTGGGAGTGATTGTGTTGTGTCTTCTATCATTCCTGGGCGAGTAAGGTTCGAAGAGATCTCATGGGCCATCCAGTCCAACCCCATTCTGCCAAGAAGCAGGAATATTGCATTCAAAGCACCCCTCTCTTCTGTGGCTCCCCAACTTTGGAATTCATGACCTGGAGAGATCAGGAAAGCCCCTTCACTAGAAACATTGAAAAAGGACCTTAAAACCCGGCTCTTCCGCTGCGCCTTTGGCGAGTAGGTGCACAACATGACATTGCTGCACGCCTCAATGCTTTTGCCACTGGAGTACACACCCTCCAAAAGGGAAGTTTAGCTTTTTTTTATGAGTTCCCTGCAAATAACCTGCTATTTTTATCTCATGATAGAATCATAGAATCAAAGAGTTGGAAGAGACCTCGTGGGCCATCCAGTCCAACCCCATTCTGCCAAGAAGCGGGAATATTGTATTCAAAGCACTCCTGACAGATGTCAATCCAGCCTCTGTTTCAAAGCTTCCAAAGAAAGAGCCTCCACCACACTCCGGGGCAGAGAGTTCCACTGCTGAACGGCTCTCACAGTCAGGAAGTTCTTCCTTATGTTCAGATGGAATCTCTGCATCTCGTGGTGCCAGAGCGCAGTCTGTTAAGCGCCTTCCAAGTCGCCCAGTCTTCTGTGTGCCCAGGGGGGAGTCTCTCATCTGGTATCACCCATGGATTGAGGTGCTGGGTTTGGGCCTGCCACTTTTGGACTCTCACTTGCTGGGGTGTTCCAGCGAGTGTCTCTGTAGATCTAAGAAAACGATGCCTTGATTTAAGTCGTTGACGTGCTGGCTGATACCCAAACAGGGGATGAGCTGGAGATGTCTCTGCCTTGGTCCTTTCACTATTGGCTGCTACTTCCCGGCGGATGTCAGGTGGTGCAATACCGGCTAAGCAGTGTAATTTCTCCAGTGGTGTAGGGCGCAGACACCCTGTGATAATGCGGCATGTCTCTTTAAGAGCCACATCCACTGTTTTAGCGTGGTGAGATGTGTTCCACACTGGGCATGCATACTCAGCACAGAGTAGCACAGCACAAGGGCAGATGTCTTCACTGTGTCTGGTTGTGATCCCCAGGTTGTGCCAGTCAGCTTTCGTATGATGTTGTTTCTAGCGCCCACTTTTTGCTTGATGTTCAGGCAGTGCTTCTTGTAGGTCAGAGCACGGTCCAAAGTGACTCCTCCCAGGTATTTGGGTGTGCTGCAATGCTCCAGTGGGAAATGCTACAGGGTGGAATCCTCGGCATGCGAGTGTGGAGAAGAGCAAACCACTGACCACCTGCTGCAATGCACCCTGAGCCTTGCCACATGCACAATGGAGGACCTTCTTGCGGCAACACCAGAGGCACTCCAAGTGGCCAGGGACTGGTCAAAGGACATCTAACCAACTACCAAATTTGCAAAATCTGTGTTTTTTTTTCTCTTTTCTTTTTCTTTTTAATCTCTGTGTTTGTTTTGCTCTGTTAGAATTGTAATATAATGGTATGGTTGCTGATGACACGATTAATAAATAAATAAGTTGGAATCTCCTCTCTTGTAGTTTGACGCCATTGTTCCCTTGCGTCCTAGTCACCAGGGAAGCAGAAAACAAGCTTGCTCCCTCCTCCCTGTGGCTTCCTCTCACATATTTATACATGGCTATCATGTCTCCTCTTGAAATGGCAGGGAGAAGGTTTCAGGAAAAGAGACAAAGAGAGGTCCACTGAACTACCACCCTTATCTTCTCACTGGAACCCCCAGTGGTGCAATGAGTTAAACCCTTGTGTCAGCAGGATTGATGACTGACAGGTCAGCAGTTCGAATCTGGGGAGAGCAGGTTGAACTCCATCTGTCAGATTCAGCTCTCCATGCGGGGACATGAGAGAAGCCTCCCACAAGGATGGTAAACATCAAACATCTGGACATCCCTGGGCAACGTCCTTGCAGACGGCCAATTCTCTCACACCAGAAGTGACTTGCAGTTTCTCAAGTCGTTCCTGACATAGAATCATAGAATCAAAGAGTTGGAAGAGACCTCGTGGGCCATCCAGTCCAACCCAATTCTGCCAAGAAGCAGGAATACTGCATTTAAATCACCCTTGACAGATGGCCATCCAGCCTCTGTTTAAAAGCTTCCAAAGAAGGAGCCTCCACCACACTCCAGAGCAGAGAGTTCCACTGCTGAACGGGTCTCACAGTCAGGAAGTTCTTCCTCATGTTCAGGTGGAATCTCCTCTCTTGTAGTTTGAAGCCATTGTTTTGCGTCCTAGTCTCCAGGGAAGCAGAAAACAAGCTTGTTCTCTCCTCCCTGTGGCTTCCTCTCACGTATTTATACATGGCTATCACGTCTTCTCTCAGCCTTCTCTTCTTCAGGCTAAACATGCCCAGCTCTTTAAGCTGCTCCTCATAGGGCTTGTTCTCCAGACCTTTTATCATTTTAGTCGCTCTCCTCTGGACACATTCCAGCTTGTCAATATCTCTCTTCAATTGTGGTGCCCAGAATTGGACACAATATTCCAGGTGTGGTCTAACCAAGGCAGAATAGAGCATGGGGAGCATGACTTCCCTAGATCTAGACACTATGCTCCTCTTGATGCAGGCCATCGGCTTTTTTGGCCGGCACATCACATTGTTGGCTCATGTTTAACTTGTTGTCCACGAGGACTCCAAGATCTTTTTCACAAGTACTGCTCTCAAGCCAGGCATCATCATCCCCCATTCTGTATCTTTGCATTTCCTTTTTTCTGCCAAAGTGGAGTATCTTGCATTTGTCACTGTTGAACTTCATTTTGTTAGTTTTGACCCATCATCTCTCTAAGCTGTCAAGATCGTTTTGAGTCCTGCTCCTGTCCTCTGGAGTCTTGGCTCTCCCTCCCAATTTGGTGTCGTCTGCAAACTTGATGATCCTGTCTTCTAACCCTTCACCTAAGTCGTTAATAAAGATCCTGAACAGGACCGGGCCCAGGACGGAACCCTCCTGATGGAACTCCGCTCGTCACTTCTTTCCAAGATGAAGAGGAAGAAGCCTTGGGGAGAATCAGCCTCTGGGTTTATCCAATTAACCAATTCCAGATCCACCTCACCGTAATCGGCCACAACAGGATCACATATGGCTAGGAAAAAGAACTTTTTCAAGGCTTGCACTCTTAGACTCCCCTCTAAAAACCTGAACTTTTCCAACTTAGAACCAAAGGATGGCTAATACATTTCCTCAGAAAAAAACTAGAAACAATATCATACAAAACAATATCATGCTAGAAACAATCTCATACGAAAGCTGATTGGCACAACCTGGGGATCACAACCAGACACAGCGAAGACATCTGCCCTTGCGCTGTGCTACTCTGCTGCTGAGTATGCATGCCCAGTGTGGAACACATCTCACCACGCTAAAACAGTAGATGTGGCTCTTAATGAGACATGCCGCATTATCACAGGGTGTCTGCGCCCTACACCACTGGAGAAATTACACTGTTTAGCCGGTATTGCACCACCTGACATCCACCGGGAAGTATCACCCAATAGCGAAAGGACCAAGGCAGAGACATCTCTAGCTCATCCCCTGTTTGGGTATCAGCCAGCAAGTCAATGACTTAAATCTAGAAATAGTTTTCTAAGATCTACAGAGACACTCGCTGGAACACCCCAGCAAGCAAGAGTCCAAAAGTGGCAGGCTCAAACCCAGAACCTCAACCAATGGTTTTAATCAAATCATATGCACACATTTGTGGGGAGCAAAGTAAGAAATAAAGTCATTTAAATATAATAGTTCTCCTCTTTTACTGGCTGTTAGGAATTGTAGAAGTCCAAAACACCTGGAGGGTCAGTTTGCCCATGCCTGGTTTAAACCCATGGATGCAACACAGTTCAAGAGTATCAGGCTCCATAGGCCTTTATGGGAAGAAAATGGTATGGCTGCAGCTTACAATGACTTCCAACCTAGGAGAAATAAACCAAAACAAGAGGAGCAAGAGGAGAACAAAGAAGGAGGCTTACCTGCCGCAGATGCAGGTGTAGGAGGTGTGACGCATGCCTCCTCGCGTGTAGCAATAGTGCTGGAACAGGCTGGAAAGACAAAGATGAGATGGGATTCAACCATTTTGTTGGGATAGACGCACACATGCACCAAAACAACTCCAAAAAGTACACACAAACGACACAAAAGCAGTAACTTCAAAGCAAGATGGCATGAAAACCTGCACCTTCCTTCCGTTCTCATCCGTTTCACAAATGATACTGTCCAAAATGCACCATCCATGATTCAGATTCCATCCCAGAATCTACAAATCCATGAGGGTTGTGTCATCTATTCCAACTGTTAGGAATTGTGGGAGTTGAAGTCCAAAACACCTGGACGACCCAAGTCTGGCCATACCTGGGCTAAACCAAAGATCTTAATGCTTGGGTTGTCTCATATGGGACTGTTGCAGAATATACGTTACCCGAGATCATTAGAGTGCTTTTGGAGAAGGAAGAAGATGGAGACACAGCATGTCTGATTTCCAGGTGTTTATTTCTATCTCTGCAGAGTATAGGGTGAACAGCTCAAATGACTGTCACAACTGAGGTCTGAATCGCCTCCGTCTTTTATAGCAGAATATCACCCTTTCCACACATGTACAGAGAGTCTGACATTTACACAATACAATCATTAACAGGTGTTTCCATGTATAGTTGCCAAGGACATCTTTATCAGGTCTTGGCAGCCACATTGTGACCCCAAACATCTGCTCCATTATGTAACTTATCCCAACTTTCACCCATTACTCTAAGATGACACATATATGTTCAATTCCTTAAATCTCTAATTGAATTATAACTTTTATATGCTTATAACATAAGATTTGATCAAGGCAATCTCCTCTAATCAATCCAGCCTTAATTACTTCATTATAACGTATTTCTTAATATGAAGACCATAAAGGAATTTGCTTAGGATGAAACTCTTCTAAAATTGCCTACTATTTACATTAAGTGGTCAGAGGATGGCGCTCTCTCACTATATGACCTTAGATGTTCCAAGTCTTGGATCGATACTATTGATTTCTTTGTCCTGCCAAACTTCTCTTGTTGACTTCTTATCTATGTAAACATTGGCTAGAGCAAATATCGGCTAGAGCAAACTGACCCAAAGTCCAGTGTCAATTGATATCATCTGCAGGTTTCTCATGCTTTTCAGAATCAGGTAGGAACATGAATCTTCTATTTTATTCTAAATTATTATGATTTCCCTTTATTATTTTATTTTCTCCTAACGGCTGCCACAGGACGACTCAGTCCTTTGGATAACCATCTAGGACAGTGGTTCTCAACCTTTCTAACACCGTGACCCCTAAATATGGTTCCTTATGTTGTGGTGACCCCCAACCATAAAATTATTTTTGAGAACACGAGGCAGGCGAGGCAGGCTTTGCGCAAGGCCAGCCCTTGCTTGACCCGCACCCTTGCGGGCCGGCGAGAGTACGAGGCAGGTGAGGGCTCCTTCGCACTAGGCCTGGCCTCGCAGAAAGCCTTGGGGGCAGGGCCAAAGAAGGCGGCCTCATGACCCCTCCAAAATGGCCAAACGACCCCCTTGGTGGTCGCGGCCCCCAGGTTGAGAACCGCTTGGTTGATATTATGGACAACTACAATGCAGCTGGACAATGATTTGAGATGGAGACGCCTTGATAATGTTTTTAAATGCTGTGTATGAGTACTCATGACCCACTCTACATCCTGCTGCAGTTTGAATAAGGGTGGACCATGGATGATGGGACTTGGAGTACCTTCACTGAACTCACTGAAACCACTGCGACCCTCATCCCATGGATGATGGGACTTGCAGTACCTTCACTCACTTACTGAAACCACTGCAACCCTCATCCAATGACCGATAAAGACCAAACATGGCGCACAGAGCCCCCATGACCCACTCTACATTCTGCTGCAATTTGAAGGAGGGTGGACCATGGATGATGGGACTTGCAGTACCTTCACTCACTGAAACCACTGCGACCCTCATCCAATGACCGATAAAGACCAAACTTGGCATGCAGAGCCCCCATGACCCACTCCACATCCTGCTTCAGTTTGAAGGAGGATGGCCCATGGATGATGGGACTCGCAGTACCTTCACTCACTCACTGAAACCACTGCGACCCTCATCCAATGACCGATAAAGACCAAACTTGGCACGCAGAGCTCCCATGACCCACTCCACATCCTGCTTCAGTTTGAAGGAGGGTGGCCCATGGATGATGGGATTTGCAGTACCTTCACTCATTTACTGAAACCACGCGACCCTCATCCAATGACCGATAAAGACCAAACTTGGCATGCAGAGCTCCCATGACCCACTCCACATCGTGCTTCAGTTTGAAGGAGGGTGGCCCATGGATGATGGGATTTGCAGTACCTTCACTCATTTACTGAAACCACTGCCACCCTCATCCAATGACCAATAAAGACCAAAGTTGGCACACAGAGCCCCCATGACCCACTTTACATTCTGCTGCAGTTTGAAGGAGGGTGGACCATGGATGATGGGACTCTCAGTACCTTCACTCACTTCCTCTGTCCCACTCTGTCCTCTGTCCCACTAAAAATGGATTAAAGAACATTTTTAAGGTTCAAAAGGTATTTGTGACACAATCTCCCTCCTCCGTAGACCCCCTTTAAATATAAATCTGAAACCAAAATGTAAAAGCCTAAATTTTAGGGGGGATTCTGGGAGTGAGAGTCCAAAAAGGCACACTTCCCAATGTGTGCCAGACGTTGTAACCTGTAGTATTTGGGGGAAAGGGACTTGACGATGCCTAGAGATGCCTTCAAGCCAGGTATGGACTTATAGTGACCCCCATGAATCTTGTAGGGTCTTCTTAGGCTTAGACTCCGAGGGTGGTTTTGGCATTTCCTTCCTCTGAAAGACAGCATATGGCAATCCTTTATGGCTTGGGGAAGGGTTTTCTTTAGGATGTCAAGGGGGTTTTGCCAGTTCCCTTCCTCTAAAACAGTGGTTCTCAACCTTGCTAATGCCGTGACCCCTTAATGCCGTTCCATATCTTGTGGTGACCCCCAACCATAATATTGTTTTCGTTGCTACTTGATACTTGTCATTTTAGTACTATTATAAATCATAATGTAAATATCCGATATGCAGGATATATTTTCATTCACTGGACTAAATTGAACACAAATACCCAATTATGCCCAAATGTGAATGCTAGTGGGGTTGGATTGATTTTGTAATTTGGGAATTGTAGTTGCTGGGATTTATAGTTCACCTATAATCAAAGAGCATTCTAAACTCCACCAGCGATGGATTTAAACCGAACTTGGAATTGATGGAATTGATCCAAACTTGGCACGCAGAACTCCCATGACTATTAGAAAACACTGGAAGGGTTTGGTGGGTATTGACCTTGAGTTTGGGAGTTGTAGTTCACCTATATCCAGAGGAGTGCTGTGGATTCATGCAATGATGGATCTGGACCAAACTTGGCACGAATACTCAATATGCCCAAATGTGAGCACTGGTGGAGTCTGGGGAAAATAGTCCTTGACATTTGGGAGTTGTAGTTGTTGGGATTTCTAGTTCACCTACAATCAAAGAGCCTTCTGAACTCGACCAACAATAGAATTGGGCCAAATTTCCCACATGCAATCCCCATGACCATCAGAAAATACTGTGTTTTCTGATGGTCTTTGGCGACCCCTTTGACACCCCCTCACGACTCCCTCAGGGGTCCCGACCCCCAGGTTGAGAAACACTGCTCTAAAATATGCCCAAGAGCTGAGCTCTTATTCCCAAACTGGGGCTTGCAAAACCCATCTCTCCGGAAGCTGAAACGTGGCAGGACGAGACACGGAACAGCTTTCACACCCTTAATTCTGTGCCTTGTCTTAGCACCGCTGAAGAAGTCGGCCTGTTTTCTAAAAAGGAAATTACAATAAATCCGAGAGAGGGGGAAAGAGAGAGAGAGAGAGAGAGAGAGGGCATCAGGGGGGAAGAGCGATATATTCCGCTGCAAGTTGTAACTCTGTCAGTTCGGCTCAGTTAGTTTTTATTGTTTAGCCACTGGCCGCCCTAAAACCTCAAGGAAAGAGAAAAGAATTACAACCCAGAAATCTCAAAATCTGAAACCGAATACAGTAAAAGGAGGGAGGGGAAGGCTCCTCGATGCATTCGGCATCTGCAACGCAATCAACTGCAATCTGTTGAACAGAGTCTGATGGTGATTGGGACAACGCTCGCTTGGCTTGCTGTCCCCGGGTCATCCATTATTATTATTAAGAGTGCGTCTACACTGCAGAATTAATGCAGTTCGACGTTACTTTTGTCAGAGTTTGGGGGGTGCGCAGCAGAAGGTTTGCTAGATCAGCAGACACTGTGTTGTAAAATAAGGACTTTGCCAGGCTTTCAGTTACAAAAGAAACTAAGTTGTACTAAGCACATTCAAACAACACGTCTTGCTACAGCGAGCTACAATCAGGAACTAGTCAAAACGAAAGTCTCTTCACATCTGCTTATCTCTCTGCTCTCCTGCTGAGATGGATCACTCCCTTCTGCAAACATTATCTCACTTCTCTCAAGGTTACGTAATCACAGCCTCAATGAACATTCTGCACAGCATTTCTAATACACAGTAGAATCCATCTTGGATTCTTGGATAGAAGCACATTTGAAAACACACATATAACTAAATTAATCCTGACAACTTTTAACTGTTCAATGCTATGGGATCCTGGACAGTGCAGATCACTGGGGCACAAATTTATTTATTACTAGCCGTCCCCTGCCACACGTTGCTGTGGCCCACATAGGGGTTCTGTGTGGGAGGTTTGGCCCAATTCTATCGTTGGTGGGGTTCAGAATGCTCTGTGATTGTAGGTA
The DNA here is from genome assembly GCF_037176765.1 of Anolis sagrei. NCBI lineage: Eukaryota > Metazoa > Chordata > Lepidosauria > Squamata > Anolidae > Anolis > Anolis sagrei. The sequence continues at coordinate 3,739,870 of NC_090028.1, read as the reverse complement.
AATCCCAGTAACTACAACTACCAAATGTAAAGATTCTATTTTCCCCAAACTCCACCTGTGTTCACATTTGGGCATATGGAGTATTCTTGTAGAGTTTGGTCCATATCCATCGTTGTTTGAATCCACAGTGTTCTCTGGGTGGAGGTGAACTACAATTCCAAAACTCAAGGTCAATGCCCACCAAACCCTTCCAGTATTTTCTGTCGGTCATGGGAGTTCTGTGTGCCAAGTTTGGTTCAATTCCATTGTTGGTGGAGTTCAGAATGTTCCTTGATTGTAGGTGAACTATAAATCCCAGTAACTACAACTCCCAAATGACAAAATCATAAATTTTTGAGTGATAGTCACTCCTTGTCTGCTCCCTGTATGCCGCCCCAGTTATTAACCTGGCTGCCTCTCGTTGCACTATTTGAAGCTTCCGAGCAGTCTTCAAAGGTAGCCCCATGTAGAGTGCGTTGCAGTAGTCTATCCTAGATATAACGAGAGCGTGGACTACTGTGGCCAAGTCTGACTTCCCAAGGTATGGGCGTAGCTGGCGCACAAGTTTTAATTGTGTGAACGCTCCCCTGGCCACTGCTGCCACCTGGGATTCCAGGCTCGGTGATTAATCTAGGAGGACCCCCAAGCTGCAAACCTGTGCCTTCAAGGGGAGTGTGACCCATTCAGCACAGGTTGCGACCCTATACCCTGTTCGGCCTTGAGACTGACCAGGACCTCTGTCTTGTCTGGATTCAACTTCAATTGGCTCATCCAGACCGTCACAGCGGCCAGGCACCGGTTCAGGACTTGGACAGCCTCCTTGGCATATGGTGGAAATGAGCGATAGAGTTGGACGTCATCTGCATACAGAGGGCATCGAACTCCAAAACTCCGGATGATCTCACCCAGCGGCTCCATGTAGATGTTAAACAACATGGGGGACAATACTCTTTGGAAAAGGAGACTTAGCATCTATATGCGACCACTTGCTCAGCTGGTTTGAGGTTTTGGGCTGGAGTGTTACCAGTACGCTGATGACACTCAGCTGGTGCTGAGGATAGAGGGCAGACCGGACTCTGTACCTGATTATTTCCATCAGTGCCTCGAGGCCATTACTGGATGGCTGCGTGCCAGCAGGTTGAGGGTGAATCCAGCAAAAGCGGAGATCCTATGGCTGGGTCAACTGGGCAGTGGGGATATCCAAATGCCCACCCTGGATGGCGAGGTGCTACTCCCGTCATCGTTGGTCAAGAGTCTGGGAGTCCTTTTTGGGCCCTCTGCTGACGATGGAGGCCCAGAACCGTCTTTTTCACCTGCGGCAGGCTAGATGTCTGGCCCCCTCCCTCTCCAGGGACGACCTAGCTACGGTGATCCAAGCTACGGTCATCTCAAGACTGGACTACTGTAATGCCCTCTACATTGGCCTTCCTCTGTCGGTGATCCGGAAGCTCAAGTTGGTACAAAACGCAGCTGCTCGGCTTCTTGCGGGAATTCCGATGAGATGCCACATCACCCCAACCTTACTACAGCTGCATTGGTTACCCATTGAGCACCGGATCACTTTCAAAGGGATGGGACTCACCTTTAAGACCTTGCATGGTCTGGGGTTGATGTACCTGGGGGACCGCCTCACCCCCTACCAACCCCAGAGATCCCTCCATTCTGAGGAACAAGATTTGTTGGAAATTCCCAATGTCAAGACCTTGCGACTAACAGCAACCCTAGGCAGAGCCTTTACAGCAGTGGCACCATAACTCTGGAATACTCTGCCACCTGAAGTCCGGCACACAGAGCACCCATGACTCACTCTACATCCTACTGCAGTTTGGAGGAGGATGAACCATGGATGATGGGACTTGCAGTACCATCACTCACATTCTGAGACCGCTGTTAACCTCATCCAATGACTGAGCAGGACCAAACTTGGCACATAGACCTCTCATGACCCACCTTATGTCCTGGTGTGGTTTGGCCGAGGATGGACCATGGATTATGGGACTTGCAGTACCTTTGCTCAATTCCTGAGACCACTGCAACCCTCATCCAATTACCGATAAAGACCAAACTTGGCACACTGAGTCTCCATGACGCACTCTACATCCTGGTGCAGTTTGGAGGAGGATGCACCATGGACAATGGGACTTGCAATACCTGCACTCCCTTCCTAAGACCATTACAACTGGCAACAATGATGGATCAGGACCACAATTTACACAGAGAGTCCGCAAGACCCACTCTACATCCTGGTGCGGTTTGGAAGAATTTGTCAATGGATGATGGGACTTGCAGTCACTTCACTCACTTCCTGAGACAACTGAGACCCTCGCCAATGACTGATCAAGACCAAACTTGGAACACAGAGTCCCCATGACCCACTCTACATCCTGGTGCACTTTCGAGGAGGACAGACCATGGATGATGGGATTTCAAGTACCTCCACTCCCCAAGACTGCTGCAACCCTCATCTAATGTCCGATCAAGACCAAAGTTGGCATACAAAACCCCCATGACCCACTCTCCATCCTGGAGCAGTTTGGAGGAGGATGGACCACAGATAATGGGACTCACAGTAACTTCACTAACTTCCTGAGACAACTGCGAGTCATATAAATAACTGATAAAGACCAACCTTGATACATAATTCCTTTCTCAAATAACCCGGGCAGTGCTGGGTCCCCAAGCTAGTAAATAAATAAAATTAAGGCCTTGTAAAACTAGAAGTCCAGGATTAGTTTCGTCTTGCATCGCAAGGGATGAACCGGACTGGGAGCCCGTTATCCCTGCAGGGGGCGCTCTTCCTCCACCCGAATTTCCCTTCCGCAAGCGAGGGATGCTCAGCCGGCAGGACGGACAGATGCCTCCCCGGGACAATTAATTGGGGATTAACTGCTTTTAAGAGTCAAGCACATCTTCGAAACCCCGCTCGGTCTTTGTAAAATATGCTCTAATTACCAGGCAATTCTTTTTAATACCGAAAGGATTGGGCAGACGGCGCGGGGGGGGGGGGGGAGGAAGTGGGGGGAGCACCTCGTTTGTCGGAATATTAAAATCATTTCATTAACACGGAGCGATAATGGGACCCATTCAGATTGGAGGGACGCGGACGAGACGAGCCTCTCCGTCGGCAGATGCTGCTACAATGCACGCGGGTGCACGGACCTTGAAAAGATGCTTTCGGCAATACTGTGCACGCATCGTTTCTCGTTAGGAAGCAGTTAGGATTTGAACCCGGCTCTCCCAGAGTCCAAATCACTTAACCAGGTTGAGTATCCCTTGTCCAATGTTTGATCACAAGGACCATCCAACATGCTAAGGAGTACGAGTACCATATTTTGGAATTCCTATATTTGCCTATATGTACACAATGATGCTTTTGGATGTTGTTGTTGTTAAAATACTTAAAAACCTGTTAAAAGTAATCACGTGCCTTGCAATATTCTCCCGGCTCACTCTTAAGAACTTTCTTCCAACTATATGATAATTTGGTACATAATATTTTCAAGAATTTTGTGCATCAAAACCATCAGATTGAGGTTACTTATCTCAGCCACCCAAAGAGACAGTTTTGGATTATGGAGTATTTCAGATTTTGGAATTCATTATATGAGATACCTTAACCTGTATTTGCAGATATGTACATAATAAGATATCTTAGAGTATGTGTGTATCTTAATATACATATATATTTAGATACACACACACACACACACAGACACATACCACACGAGAGAGAAAAATATAAAATTACCTTTAGCGTATGTGTGTACTCACACACACGTATTCATATATACATCCACAAACATATACATACATATGCACACATACATATAGACATAAATACACACACACACACACATATATATGCACATATATATACACACATATACATACACACATAGATAGATACACACACATATACATATTTACATACACATATATGGATGCACACACACACGTACACAAACACATATATAAACATATATAATAATAATAATACTTTTTATAGACCACCTTATCTCTCCAAAGGGACATACTGTGTATATACACATATATACACACAAACATATATATATATATACATATTTATACACACATATATACGTATATACACACATACATATATATGCACACACACAGACACATAGATACACATATACACATACACACATATACATATTTATATACACATATACACATGCACACACACATGTACACATATATAAACATATAATAATAATAATAATAATAATAATAATAATAATAATAATAATATGTATAGGCCACCCTATCTCTCCAAAGGGACATACTGTGTGTATATACACACATGCACACACACATATACATATTTATACACACATATATATACACACACACACATATATATATACACACATACATATATATGTACACACACACATATTTACATACACATATGTGCATACACACACATATATAAACATATATAATAATAATAATAATAATAATAATAATAATAATAATAATAATTATAGGCCACCCTATCTCTCCAAAGGGACATACTGTGTACACACACACACACACACATGTATTTGTACACACACACATATATACACACACATATATACACATACATACACGCACACACACACACAGAGTATATAAACACTGTATTTTAAATAATTATGTCCATGAAGCATAGGGGGCCCTTAGGCAAACCTATTATAGAATTTCCTTGGTAAGATCTGTTCAAAAAAGGTTTCCCATTGCCTCCTTCTGAGGCTGAGAGAGTGTGACTTGCTCAGGATCACCCAATGGGTCTTGATGGCCAAGCAAGGATTCCAATCCTGGTCCCCAGAGTCCTAATGCAATATCCAAACAATGCTGGCTTTGTACAAATGCAAATATCCCCTTTTTATGTCCTGAGAATTAATGTGAAAACAATCCCGTGTAATGGTTTTGTGCGCACCTATCTCGGAGCGGACCCTCTCCCGCGGAGCATGCATTCATTAAGGCCATATTAAACAATAACGCACCTCTGCTGAAAAGTGATTAAACAGAATCTTCTCCATTAGTGATTTAAATTGTGATTTGAATCATTAAAACCGAGTTCTTCAGAAGAAGCCATTTAAATTAAGATTTATATAACAATTTAAATCAATTTGATTTAAATCGAATTAACCCCGCGAACTCTTCCAAATGTCAGTATCGCAGCCATGAATTCCACATTTCACGGTTGGTAATAATCAACGTAATGGAGAGAAATGATAACACCCCGCAATAGGAATAAGGAAGGATTGGGAAACTTTGCCGGAATAAAGACGAAAGAGCTGCAACGCAACTGGAACCATTGGAGAAAGCGGGTAGGAAATGCAAAAAAGGAAACTCTGAATAGCAAGTGTGTTGTAGTTCAGCCTGTGATTGTGTCTGATGTTCAGGATGGAACTGGGGATGAAGGGTTTTCTGGGCCTGGGTCTGTTGGCAAGGGGATGAGGATTTTCCTGGGCTTGAGTTAAGCCCAAGCGAGAGCTCAAGGTGTCTCATGAATGGAGTGTTTCTCCTGCAGATTCACAAGGCCACATTCCTGGGAGAGGCCCACAACAGTCTTTCCCTGAGAAACTGTCTCTGAAGATGATTTGTCGGGTGCAGAATTTAATGAGGGTGAAGATAGAAAGCAAGACTTTTGTAAACAGAGGCTTAGTCCTCCGCCATAAACTCCGCTGGACCGGCCACGTTGGTGTTTATCTATAGCTGTACATAAAGCAATGTGTCAAGATTAAACGCCTCCACCGTGAGTTTGGATGAAAACGGAGTCAAAGAGTTTGCTTAAAAAGTGACCGGCAAAAGGTCAGGCTGTGCAGTAAAAACTCTGCTGATATCTGATAAGAACTCTGCTATGTTTGGGTTTATTTTTAAAGCTTGCCTCTGAAACCATCACTGTTTTAAACAGATAAGGGTTCTTTCTTCCACCCTGAATATTATTGCTATATACTTACTTACTTACTTAGGCGATCCCTCGTTGGCTGAGTAGGATAGTCTTCCACGATCAGAATTCTTGTGAGTCCATAGGTGGCTGTGGAGCCCTCTTCTTGATCTGCATCTCCTCCCGCAGTGAGGGCATCGGTTTCCAGGTGGAAGGCGGTCCCGGTCGGGGTTGGCTTGACGCGCCTTCCTCCTGGCACATTTCTCTATTTCACCCTCCACTCGTGCCTCCTCGAATTCTGCAGCACTGCTGGTCACAGCTGACCTCCAGCTGGAGCGGTCAAGGGCCAGGGCTTCCCAGTTCTCAGTGTCTATGCCAGAGTTTTTAAGGTTGGCTTTGAGCCCATCTTTCAATTTCTTTTCCTGTCCACCAACATTCCGTTTTCTGTTCTTAAGTTCAGAGTAGAGCAACTGCTTTGGTAGGCAGTGGTCAGGCATCCGGACAACGTGGCCGGTCCAGCGGACTTGATGGCAGAGGACCATCGCTTCAGTGCTGGTGGTCTTTGCTTCTTCCATCACACTGACGTTTGTCCGCTTGTGTTCCCAAGAGATTTGCAGTATTTTCCGGAGGCAGCGCTGATGGAATTGTTCCAGGAGTTGCATGTGACGTCTGTAGACAGTCCACGTTTCGCAGGCATAGAGCAGGGTTGGGAGGGGAATGGCTTTATAGACAAGCACCTTGGTATCCCTACGGATGTCCCGGTCCTCAAACACTCTCTGCTTCATTCGGGAAAATGCTGCACTCGCAGAGCTCAGGCGGTGTTGTATTTCGGTGTCGATGTTGACTTTGGTGGAGAGGTGGCTGCCAAGGGAGCGGAAATGGCCAACATTTTCTAATGTTACACCATTAAGTTGTATCTCTGGCATTGGAGAGGGGTTGGCTGGTGACTGCTAGAACAGCTCTTTGGTTTTCTCGATGTTCAGTGACAGGCCGAGCTTCTGCGAAGGTGTTTAGAGTGGCTTGTAGATCTTCTTCTGAATGCGCACAGACGACATTGTCATCAGCATACTGGAGTTCTATAACAGATGTTGTTGTAACCTTGGTTTTGGCTTTCAGTCTGCTGAGCTTGCCATCTGTCCGATAGATGATTTCCACTCCGGTGGGGAGCTTCCCATCAACAAGGTGAAATATCATAGCGATGAAGATGGAGAATAAAGTTGGGGCAATAACACATCCCTGTTTGACACCCGATTCCACCTTAAATGGGTCACTTTGGGAGCCACTGCTGTCCAAACAGAGGCATAGTCTTCCGCCATCAACTCTGCTGGACCAGCCACGTTGTCCGGATGCCTGACCACCGTCTCCCAAAGCAATTGCTCTACTCTGAACTTAAGAACGGAAAACAGAATGTTGCTGGACAGGAAAAGAGATTGAAAGATGGGCTCAAAGCCAACCTTAAAAACTCTGGCATAGACACTGAGAACTAGAAAGCCCTGGCCCTTGACCGCTCCAGCTGGAGGTCAGCTGTGACCAGCAGTGCTGTAGAATTTGAAGAGGCACGAATGGAGGGCGAGAGAAACGTGCCAAGAGGAAGGCACATCACAATCCCGACCGGACCACCTTCCACCTGGAAAACAATGCCGGGACATCCGTAGGGATACCAAGGTGCTTGTTTATAAAGCTACTGTCCTCCCTACCTTGCTATATGCCTGCGAGACAGTCTACAGACGTCACATGCAACTCCTGGAACGAATCGCGCTACCTCCGGAAAATCCTGCAAATCTCTTGGGAAGCCAAGCGGGGAAACATCAGCATGCTGGAAGAAGCAAAGACCACCAGCACTGAAGCGATGGTCCTCCGCCATAAACTCCGCTGGACCGGCCACGTTGTCCGGATGCCCGACCACCGTCTCCCAAAGCAGTTGCTCTACTCCGAACTCAAGAACGGAAAACGGAATGTTGGTGGGCAAGAAAAGAGATTTAAAGATGGGCTCAAAGCCAACCTTAAAAACTCTGGCATAGATACTGAGAACTGGGAAGCCCTGGCTCTTGAGCGCTCCAGCTGGAGGTCAGCTGTGACCAGCAGTGCTGCAGAAGTTGAAGCTGCACGAATGGAGAGTGAAAGAGAGAAACGTGCCAAGAGGAAGGCGTGTCAAGCCAACCCCGACCGGGACCGCCTTCCACCGAAAACCGATGTCCTCACTGCGGGAGAAGATGAAGGTCAAGAATAGGGCTCCACAGTCACCTACGAACCCACCGCCAGGAACCAACTTTGGAGGACCATCATCCTCATTCTACGAGGGATCGTCTAAGTAAGTAAGTAAGTAAGTATTATATGAGGGGCCAAATGGCTCTTGATTTGGGTCAGGAAGGCTGACTTAAAAGTTCGAAGGGCAACTCATCAATGGATGGTGAGTTGTAAGATAAATGAAGGCATTGGAGTGATAGAACTTTGCAGTAGGCAAAGTGTTGGTTTTGTGCCTTGGGTTCTGTCGCTGCCGATTCTCTTGTTGGGCTTGGGTCCTGTAACTACAGGTTGCTGTTTGCTTCGTGTACCAACTGGCTTGGATTCTCATAAGTGCAGACTTTCCTTCTTCTTGACTTTGGACTGTTTCTGATGACGACGCTGCCTTTTGGACTTTGGAATCTTCATCTGGGACTTCTTTGACTTTGGACTGCATCTGGACGACGGCTTCTCTTCACGACTCTTTGTTTGATCGTCATCTTTGAACTGTGTGATTTTGGTGTGTTTTGAAGAAACTCTGGTTTAATCCGGATTTTTTGCCAGTTTAATCCGGTTTATTTTCCAAGTTTGTTTTTCAAGCTGCAAATTTTTCAAGCTGCTACCTTGGGAAGTCTGACTTGGCCACGGTAGTCCACGCTCTGGTTACATCCCGTTTAGACTACTGCAACGCTCTCTACGTGGGGTTGCCTTTGAAGACTGTTCGGAAGCTTCAATTGGTTCAACGTTCGGCAGCCATGATACTAACAGGAGCGGCAGTCAGGGAGCATACAACTCCTCTGCTGCGCCAGCTCCACTGGCTACCAATTTGCTACCGGGCACAATTCAAAGTGCTGGCGTTGGCCTATAAAGCCCTAAACAGTTCTGGCCCTACTTACCTCTCCGAACGCATCTCCGCCTATGAACCCACCAGGACTCTAAGATCTTCTGGGGAGGCCCTGCTCTCGGTCCAGCCTGCATCACAGGCACGTTTGGCGGGGACGAGGGACAGGGCCTTCTCAGTGGTGGCCCCTCGGCTGTGGAACGCCCTTCCCATGGACATTAGATCGGCCCCCTCATTAATGGTATTTCGAAGAAAACTGAAAACCTGGCTATTTGAACAGGCATTTGGATAGGCAGTGCAATGAATATAAGAAAACGGAATTACGGATGAAGAGTTGGATCATGATTCTAGTTATGAGATGCTAATGAGTTGTTCATTGATGTGTAATTACTTAGTATATTATGGTGTGAATTGTTTTAAATAGTTTGTATGATGTTAGCATTGAATTTTTGCTCCTGTTGTTAACCGCGTTGAGTCGCCTACGGGCTGAGAAACTGCGGTATACAAATAAAGTAAATAAATAAATAAATTGCTGCAAACTTTGAGTTTTGACCAGACGCACTGAAGCAAGTGTCTCCGAGCCTGGTTTGCTTTGATTTAATAAACTGTTGTTTTGAATATATTCCTGTGTCTGGCTCTTTAAGGCATCTGGGTTCCGTCACCCAAATTGTGAACATTTGAAAATTTCAAGGCGAAACCCAATTCTCCAAAAGGTGTTGGGCCTCATTCTACATATACAGGGTTAGTCAAAATGAATAGGCCAATAAGAAAATTAATTGTACCCGAATGTATGTTTACTGTAACCAAACCACAGCTACATAGCGACAGATAAACTATCAAAGTTTTTTTTGAGCAACACACATGTACGTTAATGCCGCTAGGCGTCGCTAGGAGTCGCTGTTTTCAAAATGGCGGAATCAGGCAAAGAGAAGGCGTTTTGTGTGATGACATTTGCTAAAACAATGTCAGTAATTACGGTCCAGCGAGAATTTCGAGCCAAGTATGGCAAGGAACCACCTCATCGACATTCCATTGCGAGGTGGGTAAAGCAATTTGAGGAGACGGGCTGCTTATGCAAGGGTAAAACCACAGGACGACCGCGTGTCTCCGAAGACACAGTGGAATCCATTCGTGCATTCGATGCCATTACGTCGGATGTGCTGCAACGGATGTGGAATGAACTGGACTATCGCTTGGACGTCTGCCGTGTCACACGGGGCGCCCATATCGAACATCTCTGAAGGTGAGACAAAACTTTGATAATTTATCTGTCGATACGTAGCTGTAGTTTGGTTACAATAAACATACATTCGTCTAAAATTAATTTTCTTATTGGCCTATTCATGTATATTCCCCACACCATTGATGTCTATTACTTTGTATATGTATTATCTATGACACAAAGCCTGGAAGTGGTGCCATTTCATGCTCACCATTTCATGCTCACAAGGTGCCACCGTAAAAAACTCCAAAACGCACTCATGTTTGGCATCCTAATCACTATTGATTCCAACCGCCGTATTTCAAAAGTGATCTTTCCGTGTTTATATGTTTTTAAATGTTTAACGAACGAGGCCTGAGCTCTCGGCTGACAACATGATTGAGCTGCGCGCTAACGAATCCCACACTGCAATTACAGCGCAACCAAAAAACCAATGTTGGGCTGCATAAAAAGGAGACATTTATAGGTGCCCCCCCCCCCCCCCTTTAAATATGCATGATGCTCAACCAATAAGGAACCTTATGATTCCAATTACAGTGTAATTACTGGAAGGCATAAAACAGGCATTATTAGTAGATGTAACACAATGCGCGTTTTTTTTCTTTACGGACCACCAATAATTCCTTTTGGGTTCAATACTATTTTTAGCATCTGTATATATTTAAGGTTTGAATTATCGTATTGTTTTTAGTGCCATTAGCCGCTTTCAGTTTCTTTTTAGAGGCATAAAGCAGGAGATAATAATAATAATAATAATAATAATAATAATAATAATAATAAGGATGATGATGTAACAAGGCCTAAAAAACCTCTAAAATTACAACAGCAAAACAACAGAGAGGAAACAAACAAGGACATCTAATCACCTCTCAACAAAAGTTTGCTCCAGGCACAGTCAGCCCATTGTATGCTAATCAAGGTGGTCAGTTGAAACATTCACACCTCGCTCCAGCAGACAAGAATCCTTTGTCCCACCCTGGTCATTCCACAGATATATATAAACCCTTTTTCCTAGTTCCAACAGACCTCACTACATCTGAGGATATTGCCATAGATGCAGGCAAAACGTCAGGAGAAAATGCCTCTAGAACATGGCCATATAGCCTGAAAAAACCTATAACAATGCAATAATAATAATAATCTACTCAAATGAATAATAATAAGGAATTGTGGGAGTTGAAGTCCAAAACACCTGCAGGGCCCAAGTTTGCCCGTGCCTGCTTTATAGCATATAGTGTTGCCATCTCACTAGACTACAAATCCCATTGTACCACAGCACTTCTGGTTCTGGTTGTTTCTGAGGCGAGAGAATCAGCCGTCTATGAAGACGTTGCCCAGGGGACGCCTGGATGTCTTAGAATTGCATAGAATTATGGAAAATATAGAGCCCTGTCTGATCCCACAGCAAGCTGGCTTCAGGAAAGGCAAAAGCTGCACATCGCAAGTGCTGAACCTGACTCAGCACATAGAAGATGGCTTTGAAAGGCAGCAGATCACAGGAGCTGTCTTCATAGACTTGTCAGCAGCCTATGAGACTGTGAACCACCGCCTCCTCCTGAGAAAAATGTATAGTATCACAAAGGACGACCACCTCACCCGCCTGATAGGAAACCTGCTACAAAACAGGAGCTTTTTTGTTGAGTTCCAGGGCCAGAGAAGCAGATGGCGGAAACAGAAGAACAGCCTGCCTCAGGGGAGCGTGCTCGCTCCATCCATGTTCAACATCTACACAAATGACCAGCCACTGCCAGAAGGGACAGAGAGCTTCATCTATGCTGATGATCGTGCCATCACCGCTCAAGCAGGGAGCTTTGAGATGGTTGAACAGAAGCTCTCCGAAGCTCTAGGTGCTCTTACTGCCTACTACAGGGAAAAACAACTGATCCCTAATCCATCTAAAACACAGACATGTGCCTTTCACCTTAAGAACAGACAAGCATCCTGAGCTCTGAGGATGATTACCTGGGAAGGAATCCCACGGGAGCATTGCAGGGCACCCAAATACCTGAGAGTCACTTTGGACTGTGCTCTGACCTACAAGAAGCACTGCCTGAACATCAAGCAAAAAGTGGGCGCTAGAAACAATATCATACGAAAGCTGACTGGCACAACCTGGGGATCACAACCAGACACAGTGAAGACATCTGCCCTTGCGCTATGCTACTCTGCTGCTGAGTATGCATGCCCAGTGTGGAACACATCTCACCACGCTAAAACAGTGGATGTGGCTCTTAATGAGACATGCCGCATTATCACGGGGTGCCTGCGCCCTACACCACTGGAGAAATGACACTGCTTAGCTGATACTGCACCACCTGACATCCGCCAAGAAGTAGCAGCCAATAGTGAAAGGACCAAGGAGGAGACATCTCCAGTTCATCCCCTGTTTGGGTATCAGCCAGCACGTCAACGACTTAAATCAAGACATAGTTTTCTTAGATCTACAGAGACACTCGCTGGAACACCCCAGCAAGCGAGAGTCCAAAAGTGGCAGGCTCAAACCCAGCACCTCAACCAATGGCTGATACCAAATGAGAGACTCCCCCCTGGGCACACAGAAGACTGGGCGACTTGGAAGGTGCTGAACACACTGCGTTCTGGCACCATGAGATGCAGAGCCTACTTTCAGAAATGGGGCCACACAGTGGAGTCCACGACATGCGAGTGCGGAGAGGAGCAAACCACTGACCACCTGCTGCAATGCAACCTGAGCCCTGCCACATGCACAAGGGAGGACCTTCTTGCGGCAACACCAGAGGCACTCCAAGGGGCCAGAGACTGGTCAAAGGACATTTAACCGGATACCAAGTTTGCAAAATCTGTGTTTTGTTTTGTTTTAATCTGTGTGTTTGTTTAGTTCTGTTAGAAATGTAATACAATAGTATGGTTGCTGATGACACAATAAATAAATACTACAGCACTGCGTCCAAGCTGGCTAAAGCGGTGTCGAACTGCATTAATTCCACAGTGCGGAACCACTTGACTTTCCATATCATTCTTTTCCCCGAAACAGGCCTCTTTTGCACCAAGACGGATGCCCGGAATTAGAAGCCGTCGCGGCTATTTTTCTCTCCCGGAATAATAATGTTCCTTTTTAACCTTGATGGGGAGGCTTCACTAATTTATGAGGTAATTTGTGTAATAACGACACATTAATTTTACATCTCCTTTTTTTTCCTCCCCTGTTTGCATAGGTTCGAACCGCCAGGAATGAGACGGAACGAAGGAGACAATCGGCTGCTGCGAGGGATTTTCCAGGGAGGAAGAAGGCATTGCGGCTGTGTTTAAAACCTTTCCATCAAATTAATAATACATCGAGAGCCGTCCGCGGCGTAATTGCCTCTAATATATTCCAGATCCAGAAGTCAGCATTAATAGACTATAGATGCGGTATTCTTTTTTTCCCCTTCAGGAAATTATACGGGCTTAATTTCCCATTCTTGCTATAAATCCCAGGCCAATATGGCTCCTCTGCAACCTCTGGGTTGCGGACTAGAAATCGGTGCTTCGTATGCAGATGACGAAGAATCGTTCCATAATGTCATTCTCTGCAGAATGGAGGGAGCTGGGAATGATGACGATTGGAAAACGTAGATTTCGAAGTAGGAAAAGGGCAATTAACAAGCTTAATTTATATATGTGTGTGCATATATGTGCTGCATGTATGTGTTCATATATGTCAGTATGTATATATGTGTGTATGTGTATAGTGTGCCTATATATGCTTGTATGTATGTATATATGTCAGTGTATGTATATATGTGTATATATGTGTGTATGTGCATATATGTGTCTGTATACACATACATGTGTGCATATATGTGCTTCATGTATGTGTTCATATATGTCAGTATGTATATATGTGTGTATGTGTATAGTGTGTTTATATATGCTTGTATGTATATATGTCAGTGTATGTATATACATCAGTGTATGTATATATGTGTATATATACGTGTGCATATGTGTGTGTATATGTATATATGTGTCTGTATATATATATAAATGGGTGTGTATGTATATATATGTGTGTGTATATATGTACATATGTATATGTGTATATATGTGTGAGGATGTATATGTATATATGTCAGTGTATATGTATGTGTGTTTATATTGATATATGTGTATATGTGTGCATATGTGCTTGTATATATATGTGTGTGTGTGTGTATGTGTGTAAACAGCAAAAAACACACACACTGATTAGTTCTGATGTATCTTCAGCAGAATTCAGACAAATCTTCAGACAATGATGCTGGGGAAAATGGAAGGAAAAAGGAAGAGGGGCCGACCAAGGGCAAGATGGATGGATGGCATCCTTGAAGTGACTGGATTGACCTTGAAGGAGCTGGGGGTGGTGACGGCCAACAGGGAGCTCTGGCGTGGGCTGGTCCATGAAATCACAGAAACGACTGAACGAATGAACAACAACAACATCTTCAGCACATTTTTAAAGCAACGGGGATCTCAAAACGATGGCTGATTTTTCCATAATATATCTTTCCACCCGGTTCTCCTTGCAAAAAGAAGAGCAAGTATTTCCAGAATGGAAGTCCATGGATGCAGATCCTTCACTGGACCTGGATTTGGACTCAATGGCCCATGATGCTCCTTCCAACTCTATGACGCTCATATCCGGCAGTGTTCTTCTCCTTGAAATAAAACGAAGGAGTCCTGGCCCAACAGAATGAGCGAACGGCTACCCAGAGGATTAGGCCATTAGCCACAAATTACCTCTTTATGGAGGAATCAATTTTACGGCCCTCTTGAATCTCCCACTCTTGGCGCCTCCGGATTGCGGAATCGCTCTTTGGAGAGCCAGGCTCAAGAAGGATGGCTCCGCAGAGCCAGGCAAAGGATGCTGGAACGATCACTCATTAGGCACATCAACAACAGAGGACTAATGCACCGCAGAGGGAAGATGGAACGGTGCACATTAACATCGGAGAGCTCACAACGACGTCTAGACGACTTCAACGCATCCATCTCCTTCGAACCAATTAAAAGGGATATCTCAGTGAAATGCATTTTCAGTGTCCAGACCTATGATTTCTCGCTGAAGCCCATTTTCAGTGCCCAGACCTTTCCTTTCTCATCCTCTGACCAGCTGGACGTTTCTTTAGCAGCATCAGCACCAAGGATGGGAAAAGAGGGTCGGAAAAAGCCAACTTTTTTCCAAAATAACGAGAAGCCTTTTGCCGAAGATATAGGAAAAACATTTAAAGACGGGTCCATAGAAGCACTAAGTGATTAAAAATACACTGTCAGAAAGACGAGCAAGATTATGATTAATGTTGTACAATGAAAAGAAAAGAAAAAGTCGACTTGAGGCGTCAGATTGTATTTGTAAGTGTATGGCAAGCAATGAAACGAAAGCTTGAGTAGGGAAAGGAAGTGATTCCAATCGGCACAATCTATATAAATCAAAACGTAATGTTCGTTTGTGGGATTAACAGAATTCAAAAACCACTGGGGGAATCGACACCAAATTTGGACACAAGACACCTAACAACCCAATTTATGTCCTTCACTCAAAAAAATTGATTTTGTCATTTGGGAGTTGTAGTTGCTGGGATTTGTAGTTCAACTACAATGAAAGAGCATTCTGAACCCCACCAACGATGGAATTGAACCAAACTTGGCACACAGTTCTCCCATGACCAACAGAAAACACTAGAAGGGTTTGGTGGGCAGTGTCCTTTGGTTTTGGAGTTGTAGTTCATCTACATCCAGAGATCACTGTGGACTCAAACAATGATGGATCTGGACCAAACTCTACATGAATACTCAATATGCCCAAATGTGAACACTGGTGGAGTTTGGAGAAAATTGAATCTTGACATTTGGGAGTTGTAGTTGCTGGGATTTATAGTTCACCTACAATCACAGAGCATTCTGAACCCCACCAATGATGGAATTGAACCAAACCTTCCACACAGAACCCCCATGTGGGCCACAGCAATATGTGGCAGGGGACGGCTAGTCTATATAAATAAAAACGTAGATCGTTTGTGGGATTATCATAACTCAAAAACCACTGGATGAAATTTGGACACTACAACACTAATAGACCAACGAGTGACCATCACTCATAACTGCCACCCCCCCAAAAAAAACAGTGGAAAGGACTTAACCCCCCCCCCCCCAAAACTAAATGATTAAAAGCTAAATGACGATACAGAAAAAAGGAAGGGAAGGAAGGGAAGAAAGGAAGGGAAGAAGGAAGGAAGGAAGGAAGGAAGGAAGGAAGGAAGGAAGGAAGGAGAGAAAGAGGGAGGGAAAGAAAGAAAGAATGAAAGAGAGAAGGAAAACCAGGGAAAACCAGTGGATCCCCAACCCAGCTAAAACACAGACATGTGCTTTTCATTTCAAGAACAGACAAGCATCCCGAGCTCTGAGGATTACCTGGGAAGAAATCCCACTGGAGCATTGCAGCGCACCCAAATACCTGGGAGTCACTCTGGACCGTGCTCTTACCTACAAGAAGCATTGCCTGAACATCAAGCAAAAAGTGGGTGCTAGAAACAATATCATACGAAAGCTGACTGGCACAACCTGGGGATCACAACCAGACACAATTAAGACATCTGCCCTTGCACTATGCTACTATGCTACTCTGCTGCTGAGTATGCATGCCCAGTGTGGTACACGTCTCACCATGCTAAAACAGTGGATGTGGCTCTTAATTGGACATACCGCACACCACTGCGCCCTACACCACTGCAGAAATTACATTCTATTTAGCCGATATTGCACCACCTGACATCTGCCGGGAAGTAGCAGCAAACAGTGAAAGGACCAAGGCAGAGACATCTCCAGCTCATCCCTTGTTTGGGTATCAGCCAGCACGCCAACGACTTAAATCAAGAAATAGTTTTCTTAGATCTACAGAGATACTCGCTGGAACACCTCAGCAAGCGAGAGTCCAAAAGTGGCAGGCTCAAACCCAGCATCTCAATCCGTGGGTGATACCAAATGAGAGACTTCCCCCTGGGCACACAGAAGACTGGGCGACTTGGAAGGAGCTGAACAGACTGTGCTCTGGCACCACGAGATGCAGAGCCAATCTTAAGAAATGGGGCCACAAAGTGGAATCCACGACATGTGAGTGTGGAGAAGAGCAAACCATTGACCACCTGCAGCAGTGCAACCTCATGCACCATGGAGGACCTCCTTGCAGCAACACCAGAGGCACTCCAAGTGGCCAGATACTGCTCAAAGGACATCTAATCAACTACCAAGCTTGCAAACTCTGTTTTGTCTGTCTGTTAAAAATTTGTTAAAAATGTAATACAATTGTCTGGTTGATACTGACGCGAAAAATAAATAAATAAATATGGGGAAACTTGTATGAACTTGCATGAACTTTGCAAGACAACCTGCTGACCTGTCAATGCACCCTCTCCATTTTCTATTCATACGACAGAGTTCACAAAAAGGTGAGAACGCACGACAAAGCTTTGCAGGCAGAGCTTGTGTCATACCCTGTTCTATTTTTAATTACCGACGGGATATGCAGGTGTCTTAACGCATTTCGCGGTAACATGGATAAAATATTCATTTATTAAAATGTTGACAAGCACCAGGTACCTGTGGATTCATCACAATCGTCGGAATTTCAAGGGATTTGCAAGATACCATTCCTTTTGCTCGAGAGAAGGGCGGATCAAATGTGATTCCCCGGTAGTTGTGATACTATGAATCCCATAAGTTCTAACCAGCAGAATTCGTGGAGAAAAATGCTGGAATTGGGAATCCCATAACTGCTCATTGGCCAAACATAGTTTGAGATTAAATTCTCTCCAATTATTTCCTACTCTGCAAATGTTAGCCAGTGGGCTGGATCCAGACTGAGGCCAAAACCCTATACCAGGTATGAGCAACTTTGACCCACAAGGTGTTTTGGACTTCAACTCCAGCCAGTAGGCTGTTAGGAATTATGGGAATTGAAGTCCAAACACCTGGAAGGCCAAAGGTTTGCCCATGCCTACCCGATATTCTTTCAGTGTCATTTCAATTGGACTGCATATTATAGTTTGTGCAACTAACGAAAACCTTGACTTGCCCCATTGGACTTGACCCAACACCACTGGAGAAATTACACTGTTTAGCTGGTATTGCACCACCTGATATCGCCGGGAAGTAGCAACCAATAGTGAAAGGACCAAGGCAGAGACATCTCCAGCTCATCCCCTGTTTGGGTATCAGCCAGCACGTCAACGACTTAAATCAAGAAATAGTTTTCTAAGATCTACAGAGACACTCGCTGGAACACCTCAGCAAGCGAGAGTCCAAAAGCGGCAGGCTCAAACCCAGAACCTCAACCAATGGCTGATACCAAATGACAGACTTCCTCCTGGGCACACAGAAGACTGGGTGACTCGGGAGGCGCTGAACAGACTGTGCTCAGGCACCACGAGATGCAGAGCCAACCTTAAGAAACGAGGCTACAAAGTGGAATCCACGACATGAGAGTGTGAAGAAGAGAAAACAACTGACCACCTGCTGCAATGCAACCTGAGCCCTGCCACATGCACAAGGGAGGACCTTCTTGCGGCAACACCAGAGGCACTCCAAGTGGCCAGATACTGGTCAAAGGACATTTAATTAACTACCAAGCTTGCAAACGTTGTTTTCTTTCTTTGTTTGTTTGTTAGGCAGTGACAAACTGCCTAATCGCATCTCTGTATACGAACCCACACAATCTCTTCGATCATCTGGAGAGGCCCTGCTCGCGATCCCACCTGCGTCGCAAGCGCGATTGGTCGGGACGAGGGACAGGGCCTTCTTGGTGATGGCCCCTCGCCACTGGAACTCACTCCCCAAGGACATCAGGCATGCCCCAACATTGGCAGTCTTTAGAAGGAGCCTGAAAACGTGGTTGTTCCAGTGTGCCTTCCCAGAATAAGGAAACTCCAAGCAATATGTCCCAAATGCACTTTACTAGAGATCTAGAATTGCCTGCACGCTCCACCTATCCCTAAAATATCTATCCTATTTCACCTGATCATGCCCAGCACTTTTAAAGATTTCAGTTATTACATTTGGTCCTGCCACAGGTTTTAATGCGCCACGGTGTTATTGTTAATGTTTTTGTTTGCTTATGAGTTTGTTGTTATTGTATTGTTGTTGTTGTGTTTTACTGATGTATTTGGGCTCGGCCTCTTGTAAGCTGCACTGAGTCCTTCGGGAGATATTTATTTCTCATGTCAGAACAACCAGTCAAATTATATTACATTTCTAACAGAACAAAGCAAACAAGCAGATTACAAAATTTGTGAGTATGAGAGTTGATTAAATGTCCTTTGACCAGTATCTGGCCACTTGGAGTGCTTCTGGTGTTGCTGCAAGAAGGTCCTCCATGGTGCATGTGGCAGGGCTCAGGGTGCATTGCAGCAGGTGGTCAGTGGTTTGCTCCTCTCCACACTCGCATGTCGAGGATTCCACTTTGTAGCCCCATTTCTGAAGGTTGGCTCTGCATCTCGTGGTGCCAGAGCGCAGTCTGTTCAGCGCCTTCCAAGTCGTCCAGTCCTCTGTGTGCCCAGGGAGGAGTCTCTCATTTGGTATCAGCCATTGGTTGAGGTGCTGGGTTTGAGCCTGCCTCTTTTGGACTCTCGCTTGCTGAGGTGTTCCAGTGAGTGTCTCTGTAGATCTTAGAAAACTATTTCTAGATTTAAGTTGTTGACGTGCTGGCTGATACCCAAACAGGGGATGGGCTGGAGATGTCTCTGCCTTGGTCCTTTCAATATTGGCTGCTACTTCCCGGCGGATGTCAGGTGGTGCAATACCGGCTAGACAGTGTAATTTTTCCAGTGGTGTAGGGAGCAGGCACCCCGTGATAATGCGGCATGTCTCATTAAGAGCCACATCCACTGCTTTGGAACACTGTGGTGAGATGTGTTCCACACTTGGCATGCAAACTCAGCAGCAGAGTAGCATAGCGCAAGGGCAGATGTCTTCACTGTATCTGGTTGTGATCCCCAGGTTGTGCCAGTCAGCTTTCGTATGATGTTGTTTCTAGCACCCACTTTTTGCTTGATGTTCAGGCAGTGCTTCTTATAGGTAAGAGCATGGTCCAGAATGACTCCCAGGTATTTGGGTGTGCTGCAATGCTCCAGTGGGATTCCTTCCCAGGTGATCCTCAGAGCTCGGGATGCTTCTCTGTTCTTGAGGTGAAAGGCACATGTCTGTGTTTTAGATGGATTAGGGATCAGCTGGTTTCCCCTGTAATAGGCAGTTAGAGCACCTAGAGCTTCAGAGAGCTTCTGTTCAACCATCTCAAAGCTCCCTGCTTGAGCGGTGATGGCACGATCATCAGCATAGATGAAGCTCTCTGTCCTTTCTGGCAGTGGCTGGTCATTTGTGTAGATGTTGAACATGGATGGAGCAAGCACGCTCCCCTGAGGCAGGCCGTTCTTCTGTTTCCGCCATCTGCTTCTCTGGCCCTGGAACTCCACAAAAAAGCTCCTGTTTTGTAGCAGGTTTCCTATGAGGCGGGTGAGGTGGTCGTCCTTTGTGAGATTATACATTTTTCTCAGGAGGAGGCGGTGGTTCACAGTATCATAAGCCATTGACAGGTCTGTGAAGACAGCTCCGGTGATCTGCTGCCTTTCAAAGCCATCTTCTATGTGCTGAGTCAGGTTCAGCACTTGCGATGTGCAGCTTTTGCCTTTTCTGAAGCCACCTTGCTGTGGAATCAGACAGGGCTCTATTTTTTCCATAATTCTATGTAAAAATAAGTCTCTCCAGAACTTTGTAAAGGTGACACAACAAGGAGATTTGGATCATTACGGTCTTTGCCTTGTTTTAAGATGGTGACGACTCTTGCTTTCCTCCAGATTTTGGGGATCTGACAGGATGCAGTGCAGTTGTTCATCAGTGGCTGGAGCTGATGAACAACTCGGTCAACAATAGAACATTGGGACAACTACTAGAAATTGCACCCAAGCCTGTATTTCTGTCCTCTGGAAATTGTCCCACAAAGTTTTGAAGGAATCGAGAGGGAAGCAAGATGGAGGAAGAGGGTCTCGGTCTGTCTCGCCGCAATACGGCGATTTCTTTCATCTCTGTGTTGCGCGTTGAACGAAGCTTGTTTGGATCCCAAATAATTAAAAATAAATATTCTCTTTCATCAAGTCAAGGAAGAGCGCTAAACATTGCCAGAAGATGCGAGCGCAGATATTTATATATGCCAGTCACACCAACTTAGGAAAATCCACTTACCGCCCCCCCCCCCCCCCCTTCCTAACAACCAGATCTTCTGCTCGGATCGGAATGGCATATCTTTTGCGTTTGGGAGGAAAACACTGTAATTAATATTTCAAAACGAGCTTAACATCCCTCCGTGTTATTTTAGGTAAACAGTAATTATAATGTTTGCTAATCGAGTTCCAGATGCAACTGCTCAAGTGGCAATTTGTGCCGAGGAAGCTGCGGAAACCAAATGAAGGAGAAAGAGAGAAAGAGAGAGATGGAGGAGAGAAAGGGAGCGAGAAGCAAGGGTTATGGGTGGTGGAGTTGGCCCAAGTGGCCCATTTCCCTTGAGGTGCGGCTTGAGCACAGGGACAACTGCTTTGAACTAGATGCTGATGGCGTTTCTCCAACGCAGACATCACAGCCACTTTCCTCAAGCTTTTCCTGAGCAGATGGACTGGACTACAACTCCCATCATCCCCAGTTCATCAGGCTATACTAAAACTTTATAAGTAGGCTTCTATAAAAGGCATCGTCAGAGCCACTTTCTTCAAGCTTTTGCTAAGTAGACGAACTGGACTACAACTCCCATCATCCCCAGCTCATTGAGCTATGCTAAAATCTTATGACTGGCTTCTATAAAAGGCATCGTCATAACCACTTTCTTCAAGCTTTTGCTAAGTAGACGAATTGGACTACAACTCCCATCATCCCCAGCTCATCGAGCTATGCTAAAATCTTATGAGTAGGCTTCTATCAAAGCCATCATCACAACCACTTTCCTCATGCTTCTGCTGAGCAGATGGCCTGGACTACAATTCCCATCATCCCTAGTTCATCAGGCTATGCTAAAGCTTTAAGTAGTCATCATCACAGCCCCTTTCCTCAAGCTTCTGCTAAGCAGATGGACTGGACTACAACTCCCATCACCCCAGCTCATTGAGCTATGCTAAGACTTTATGAGTAGGCTTCTATCAAAGCCATCATCAAAGCCACTCTCAAGTTTTTGCTGAGCAGATGGACTACAACTCCCATCACCCCTAGTTCACCAGGCTGTGCTAAAGCATTATAAGTAGGCTTCTATAAAAAGCCATCATCACAACCACTCTCAGTCTTTGCTGAGCAGATGAGCTGGACTACAACTCCCATCATCCCAGTTCATCGAGCTATGCTAAGACTTTATGAGTAGGCTTCTATAAAAGCCATCATCACAGCCACTTTCCACAAGCTTTTGCTGAGCAGACGTGCTGGACTACAAACCCCATCACATCCCAGCTCACCAGGCTTATGAGTAGGCGTCTATAAAAGCCAACATTTCAGTCCTTTTCCTAAAGCTTTTACTGACGAAATGTACTGGACTACAACTCCCAACACCCCCAGCTAACTAGAATAATGTTACAACCTTATGAGTAGCTGTAATGGACTACAACTCCCAACATCCCCAGCTCACCGGGCTATGTTAAAACCTTATTAGAAAGCTTCTATAAAAGCCATCATCACAGCCACTTTCCTCAAACTTTTGCTGAGCATATGCACTGGACTACAAATCCCATCACACCCCAGCTCACCAGGCTTATGAGTAGGCATCTATAAAAGCCAACATCACAGTCCTTTTCCTAAAGCTTTTACTGACGAAATGTGCTGGACTACAGCTCCTAACATCCCCAGCTCACCAGGCTAAGCTAAACCTTATGAGTAGGTTTTTGGTGAGTAGATGTATTGGAGTACAACTCCCAACATCCCCAGTTCATTGGCATATGAGTAAACTTCTATAAAACCAATCATCACAGCCACTTTCCTCAAACGTTATGAGTAGACTTCTATAAAATTACAGCCACTTTCCTCAAGCTTTGCTGCGCGGACGTACTGGACTACAAATCCCATCATAGCCCAGCTCGCCAGGCTTATGAATAGGCATCTATAAAAGCCAACATTACAGTCCTTTTCCTAAAGCTTTTACTGACGAAATGTGCTGGACTACAACTCCCACATCCCAGCTCACCAGGCTAAGCTAAAACCTTATGAGTAGGCTTTTGGTGAGTAGATGTACTGGACTACAACTCCCAACATCCCCAGTTCATCAGGCGTATGAGTGGACTTCTATAAAACCAATAATCACAGCCACTTTCCTCAAGCTTTGCTGAGCGGACGTACTGGACTACAACTCCCAACATCCCCATCTCACAGACTCTACAGAAACTTTATGAGTAGGCTTCTGCAAAAGCCATCATCACAGTCACCTGTTGGGAGCTATAGTCTAGAACGTCTGCAAGATTACAGCTCCCAACATCCCCAGTTCATCAGGCTGTGCTAAAACCTTAAGAGTAGACGTCTCGCAAAGCCACCTTAAGTCGTCTCCTGTTCAGACTGACAGGCAGGTAGGAGATGATGTCTAATAAAACGGAACAAAATCCTCCAAATGAAAAAAGGGAGGGGAAAGAGACCCATCTCCTTATTGGAAGTGGGGGAATATTGCTCAACTTCGGGGGGACTCACGGCTAATCCGAAAATGCTCTCTTGATTAAAAAAGAGGGAGACGGAAGGCGAGACCGGCTCATCCGGGTAAGACGGAAATCTTGCTTCGACAAGCCTCAAATCCCGCTCAGCCCCTCGGTGAGCTGCTTAGTTTAGTGTTCGTTCTGTCACAGCGTTTTATTTGATGGGCAGAGACTCCAGGTGAGGAGGCCGTCTCATTCCCAAGTTACCTGGATGGTATTTGCCTCCAAACCCTACTATACGCCTGCGAGACGTGAACTATCTACAGACGTCACTCCTAGAACGATTCCATCAGCGCTGCCTCCGAAAAATCCTGCAAATCTCTTGGGATGACAAGCGGACAAATGTCAGCATGCTGGAAGAAGCAAAGACCACCAGCATTGAAGCGATGGTCTCTGCCATCAACTCCGCTGGACCGGCCATATTGTCTGGATGCCGACCACCCGTCTCCAAAGCAGTTGCTCTACTCCGAACTCAAGAACGGAAAACGCAAAGTCGGAGAACAGGAAAAGAGACTGAAAGATGGGCTCAAAGTCAAGCTTAAAACTCTGGCATAGATACTGAGAACTGGGAAGACCTGGCCCTTGAGCGCTCCAGCTGGAGGTCAGCTGTGACCAGCAGTGCTGTAGTTATTCAAAGCGGCACGAATGGAGGGCAAAAGAGAGAAACGTGCCAAGAGGAAGGTGTGTCAACCCAACCCTGACTGGGACCGCCTTCCACCTGGAAACCGATGCCCTCACTGCAAGAGAAGATGCAGATCAAGAATAGGGTTTCACAGCCCACCTATGGACCCACCACCAGGACACCGATCTTGGAAGGCAATCCTACTCAGACAACGAGGGATTGCCTAAAGCTCAGGCAAATTGAAGAAATAGGTGATTCAATTTTGCAAAAGGTGCATCCGCATGGCAACATTACAGCAGTTCCACACTGCATTAACTCAGGGTATTCTGAGCTTTGTGGTTTGCAGACATAACTAGAGACCTCTGGAGAATGACAGCACTGGAGTTTTCTTGCAGAGAATGCAATTCCTTAAAGGCCTTGGAGAATACTAGAATAGGAAGTGGCCTCAAATTCCAAGTCTCTACCATGGAAGGATACACAACCAAAGCACTCCTGAGAGATGCCCATCCAACTTATGTTGAAAGACCTCCAAAGAGGTCTTTCAACAAAGAGTCCATGACATCCTCCAAGGCCATTCATTCCGCTGACAAGCAGCTCTTGCTCTCAAGAAGTTCTTACTAATGTTTAGTTGCAATTTATTTTCCTACACTTTGAATCCATTGTGACTGACCCAGCACATAGAAGATGGCTTTGAAAGGCAGCAGATCACAGGAGCTGTCTTCATAGACCTGTCAGCGGCTTATGATACCGTAAACCACTGCCTCCTCCTGAGAAAAATGTATAATATCACAAAGAACCTACCGCCTCACCCGCCTCATAGGAAACCTGCTACAAAACAGGAGCTTCTTTGTTGAGTTCCAGGGCCAGAGAAGCAGATGGCGGAAACAGAAGAACGGCCTGCCTCAGGGGAGCGTGCTTGCTCCATCCATGTTCAACATCTACACAAATGACCAGCCACTGCCAGAAGGGACAGAGAGTTTCATCTATGCTGATGATCGTGCCATCACCACTCAAGCAGGGAGCTTTGAGATGGTAGAACAGAAGCTCTCCGAAGCTCTAGGTGCTCTAACTGCCTCTTACAGGGAAAACTAGCTGATCCCTAATCCATCTAAAACACAGACATGTGCTTTTCAGCTTAAGAACAGACATGCATCCTGAGCTCTGAGGATGACCTGGGAAGGAATCCCACTGGAGCATTGCAGCGCACCCAAATACCTGGGAGTCACTCTGGACCGTGCTCTGACCTACAAGAAGCACTGCCTGAACATCAAGCAAAAAGTGGGTGCTAGAACAATATCATACGAAAGCGGACTGGCACAACCTGGGGATCACAACCAGACACAGTGAAGACATCTGCCCTTGCGCTGTGCTACTTTGCTGCTGAGTATGCATGCCCAGTGTGGAACACATCTCACCACACTAAAACAGTGGATGTGGCTCTTAATGAGACATGCCACATTATCACTGGGTGTCTGCGCCCTACACCACTGGAGAAATTACACTGTTTAGCCGGTATTGCACCACCTGACATCCGCCAGGAAGTAGCAAACAATAGTGAAAGGACCAAGGCAGTGACATCTCCAGCTCATCCCTTGTTTGGGTATCAGCCAGGCACGCCAACGACTTAAATCAAGAAATAGTTTTCTAAGATCTACAGAGACACTTGCTGGAACACCTCAGCAAGCGAGAGTCCAAAAGTGGCAGGCCCAAACCCAGAACCTCAATCCATGGCTGATACCAAAGGAGAGACTCCCCCCTGGGCACACAGAAGACTGGGCGACTTGGAAGGCGCTGAACAGACTGCGCTCTGGCACCACGAGATGCAGAGCCAACCTTAAGAAATGGGGCCACAAAGTGGAATCCATGACATGCGAGTGCGGAGAAGAGCCAACCACTGACCACCTGCTCAATGCACCCTTTCATGTTCAGGCAATCATACTTGGTCACGAGGAAACGCCTATAGAATAGATGTGTATAGATGAGAACTCCCATTTGCTGCACACATTTTTCTCCACATTGTTGACACATTGAGTTGGGAAAACAAGGAGGCCGGCTCCTCTTGTTGTGGCCACGTTCTCGCCTGACCCGTGGAGAGCCCCTCTTCTGCCCCATCTGAAGGCCGGCTTGATCCAGCGCAATTTCTGGGAAGCGAGTCTCCTTTTTGTCACAAGGGCCCTTGTCCAGGAGTGGGCAGGCTCGGCAGGAGTGGAGTGTTTTCCTCAAGCGCTGCTTTAAGTGATTGCTTTTCCAATTACGCTCCTGCGATACCTTTGGGTTGCCAGCCGAGAGGGACCGTTGCTTTGGCAATGGGTTCAAGAGGTGTCGAACGCAATGTCTCTCTTTCGCTCTCATGCCCACAAATACTTGCGCAATCTCTCTCCCCAAACCCAGTTTTTCAAACTCTCTATATCACCTGCTAAACTTATCTTCCTGGTGTGGATCTCGCAATTTGTGTATTTATTTATTTACTTCCCTCTATCTTTCTCCCCTTCTTTCCCTCCTTCCTTTGCTCCCTCTTTCCTTCCTTCCTTCCTTCCCTTTTCTTCTTTCCTTCTCTCCTTCCTTCCTTCTCTACCTCTTTCCTTCCTTTCTTCGCTTTTTGCTTCCATCCTTCTTTCTCTTTCCTTCTTTCTTTTCCCTCCTCTTTCTCTCCTTTAACACCTTCCTTCGCTTCCTCTTTCCTTCCTTCCTTCCCTTTTCTTCTTTCCTTCTCTCCTTCCTTCCTTCTCTACCTCTTTCCTTCCTTCCTTCGCTTTTTGCTTCCACCCCTTCTCTCTTTCCTTCTTTCCTTTCCCCCCTCTTTCCCTCCTTTAACACCTTCCTTTGCTCCCTCTTTCCTTCCTTCCTTCCCTTTTCTTCTTTCCTTCTCTCCTTCCTACCTCTTTCCTTCCTTCCTTTGCTTTTTGCTTCCATCCTTCTTTCTCTTTCCTTCTTTCCTTTCCCTCCTCTTTCTCTCCTTTAACACCTTCCTTCGCTCCCTCTTTCCTTCCTTCCCTTTTCTTCTTTCCTTCTCTCCTTCCTTCCTTCTCTACCTCGTTCCTTCCTTCCTTTGCTTTTTATTTCCACCCCTTCTCTTTCCTTCTTTCCTTTCCCTCCTCTTTCCCTCCTTTAACACCTTCTTTCGCTCCCTCTTTCCTTCCTTCCTTCCCTTTTCTTCTTTCCTTCTCTCCTTCCTTCCTTCCTTCTCTACCTCTTTCCTTCCTTCCTTTGCTTTTTGCTTCAACCCCTTCTCTTTCCTTCTTTCCTTTCCCCCTTTCTCTCCTTTCACTCCTTCCTTTGCTCCCTCTTTCCTTCCTTCCTTCCCTCTTCTTCTTTCCTTCTCTCCTTCCTTCCTTCTCTACCTCTTTCCTTCCTTCCTTCGCTTTTTGCTTCCATCCTTCTTTCTCTTTCCTTCTTTCCTTTCCCTCCTCCTTCTCTCCTTCCTTCACTCCCTCTCCCCTTCCTTCCCTTTTTCTCTCTCTCCTTCCTTCCTTCTCTACCTCTTTCCTTCCTTCTCCTTTTTCTTTTCCTACTTCTTTCTCTCTTTCCTTCCTTTGCTCTTTGCTTCCTTCTCTCTTTTCTTCTCTCTCTCTCTCTCTCCCTGTCTTTCTCTCTTTTTTTCTTTCTTTCTCCCCTAGAGGACTTTGCTAATTCTCCCCCCCCCCCCCTAACATGGTATGCTTAAGGATAGTGGGGAAATTACTTTGTATTTCAATAATTAATCAGTTTATTTGTAATTCCTGAACTGATGCAAACAGAAATATATATCAAATTTGAGCTTGTTTTATGATATTGGCATCGTATGGTGCTTCTGTGAGGGCGCCCTGAGTCCCCCCTCAGGGGTGAGAAGGGCGAGGTATAAAAATAGGAAATCAATAATAAATCAATATTTAACATTCCAATATTTAATTTTTTCTGGCCACCAGGGGAGCTGTTGCTTCACCATCCATTTGCGACACCAATGAAGTACTTCCTCATTCTTTGCATGCTTGCTGGAGATTTATATGGCCTCGTAAATTAGTTAAATTAGCCTCCCCACATAAGTGGTACCTAATTTTCCTACTTGACAGATGCAACGCTCTTTCGGACTGCAAAGGTTGACAACAAGCTACACAAAATGGCCGGAAGCTCACTCCAACCCGGGCTGGCTTCGAACTCATGACCTTTCAGTCAATAGTGATCTTAATGCAACTGACTCCCAGCCAGCTGCACCACAATCCCGGTGTATTACAATTCATTATGTTTTAAGTGGGATTCACTTTGCGTTGCTACTGGCAGAGGTGTTCCGTTTCTACTGCCATGAATGTCGAAGGAAAGGAGCATTAGCATAGCGCACCTTTATGCCAACGAACGCCCTCTTCTGCAAGCAAGCGACCATTTATTGTATTTTATGGCTTGCCGCTGTCGCTTCTATCCTTCCTACTCCTGCTCTACCTTTTCTTCTTCAAAGGACTTGCCGTATCCAAGGAGAAGCTTAGGTGTGTTTCTCGCCTCCATTATATCACGATTCGGGAGCGTTTGATTCATGGACTGCGCAGGCGAGAAAGATGGCGCGTTCTTAACGGTTGCGCCACTAATCGCCCGTTCAGGCCCCTAAAGTGTAAATAATGGTGTTCGGAAGGCTAGGAGAAGCAGCGGATGGAGTCCCTTTTTGTGTGTCTCCGGGAGAATGGGGCATGAATCAAAGGAATGTTTCCGCTTTTTCCTCGGCAGTTGTGTTTTCGCCCAGTTTAGACACCTGAGGAATGGTTTGCTTGTTTGAGAAACAAACAAATGATGGCACAAAACACAAACAAGGCAAACTCAAACCCTTTCTGAACAAACCTTGCCAAGAAAACCCCATGATCGTTTCACTTTAGGGTTGCCATAAACACACAAGGAGCTGGGTATGTCTCCAAGAGAAGATTGAGAGAGGACATGGAAGACACAGAATATTATAAGAGAGGAGATTCCATCTGAACCTGAGGAAGAACTTCCTGACTGTGAGAGCCGTTCATCAGTGGAACTCTCTGCCCCGGAGTGTGGTGGAGGCTCCTTCCTTGGAAGCTTTTAAGCAGAGGCTGGATGGCCATTTGTCAGGGGTGATTTGAATGCAATATTTATTTATTTATTTATTTTATTTATTAGATGCACTTATTGACCGCCATTCTCAGACCTTACGGGCGACTCATGGCGGTGTACAGTACACATAAAAAGACAGTTACAGAGGCCAGTATCAACAACATATGACTATACAACAAATACAAACTACATAAAAATCCGCTTTGTCTCTTAGTAGAATCATAGCCAGTCTCATTTTCCTTATACCATTCCAGTTCTCATTACCGTAATGTTGTTGCTTAGCACTTAATTAAATGCCCTCTCGAACAGCCAGGTCTTAAGGCTTTTTCGAAAGGACATGAGGGAGGGCGCCTGTCTGATGTGTGCCGGGAGAGTGTTCCACAGCCGGGGGGCCACCACCGAGAAGGCCCTATCCCTCGTCCCCGCCAGGCGTGCCTGTGAGGCAGGTGGGATCGAGAGAAGGGCCTCCCCAGACGATCTCAAGGTCCTCGTGGGCTCGTAGGCCAAGATGCGGTCAGAAAGGTATTTTGGGCCGGAACCGTTTAGGGCTTTGTAGGCCAAGACCAGCACCTTGAATTGGGTCCGGTAGCAAATCGGCAGCCAGTGGAGCTGGGACAACAAGGGCGTTGTGTGCTCCCTGCCACCCGCTCCAGTTAGTAACATGGCTGCCGCACGCTGGACCAGCTGAAGCTTCCGGGCCGTCTTCAAGGGCAGCCCCACGTAGAGAGCGTTGCAGTAATCCAGGCGGGATGTGACAAGAGCGTGTACCACCGTGGCCAAGTCAGACTTCCCGAGATACGGGCGCAGCTGGCGCACGAGCCTGAGCTGTGCAAATGCTCCCCTGGTCACCGCTGAAACCTGGGGATCCAGGCTCAACGATGAGTCCAGGGTCACACCCAAGCTGCGAACCTGCGCCTTCAAGGGGAGTGCGACCCTTCTGCTTCTTGGCAAAATGGGGTTGGACTGGATGGCCCAGGAGGTCTCTTCCAACTCTTTGATTCTCTGATTCTATGATTATTTGGGAACATCCTTGGGAAGTCTGATCTGGCCACGGTGGTCCACGCTCTGGTTACATCCCGAATAGATTGAAATTGAATCCAGACAAGACAGAGGTCCTCCTGGTCAGTCGCAAGGCCGAACAGGGCATAGGGTTACAGCCTGTGCTGGATGGGGTCGCACTCCCCCTGAAGACGCAGGTTTGCAGCTTGGGAGTGATCCTGGATTCATCGCTGAGCCTGGAGCCCCAGGTCTCGGCGGTGACCAGGGGAGCATTTGCACAGCTAAAGCTTGTGCGCCAGCTGCGCCCGTACCTTGGGGAGTCTGACTTGGCCACGGTAGTCCACGCTCTGGTTACATCCCACCTAGACTACTGCAACACTCTCTACATGGGGTTGCCCTTGAAGACAGCCCGGAAGCTTCAATTAGTCCAACGTGCAGCAGCCATGATCCTAACAAGAGCGGAGCGCAGGGAGCACACAACCCCCCTGTTGCGCCAGCTCCACTGGCTGCCGATCTGCTACCGAGCTCAATTCAAGGCGCTGGCGCTGGCCTATAAAGCCCTAAACGGTTCCGGCCCAAGATACCTATCTGACCGCATCTCGGCCTATGAACCCACCAGGATTTTGAGATCTTCTGGGGAGGCCCTGCTCTCGATCCTGCCGGCTTCTCAAGCACAGTTGGCGGGGACGAGAGATAGGGCCTTCTCGGTGGTGGCTCCTCGGCTGTTGAACACCCTTCCTACGGACATTAGGCTGGCACCATCTCTCATGGCATTCCGAAAAAAGTTGAAGAACTGGATGTTTGTGCAGGCGTTCGAGTAATCTAGTGTAATATTGGTAATTGAACATAGGAATGGAACAATGGACGACGAACCTGGACTAGGCTTTGATGATGAGACGATAGGGCTGGTTATTGTAATAATTGTTAGTGTAATTGCTTGTTGTTTATTAAGTGGATAAGGTGTTAAGTGGTCAATTGTTATATGTGCATTGAATTATTGCTGCTTTTATTGTGTGTAAACCGCTGTGAGTTGCCTTCGGGCTGAGAACAGCGGTATATAAGCAAAGTAAATAAATAAATAAAAATAAATAGATTACTGCAACGTGCTATACGTGGGGCTGCCTTTGAAGATGGTTCAGAAACTTCAGATAGTCCAACGGGCGACAGACAGATTACTAACTGAGGCGGCATACAGGGAGCATATCACACCACTGTTGTGCCAGCTCCACTGGCTGCCCGTCCATCTCCGAAACCAATTCAAAGTGCTGGTTTTGACCTATAAAGTGCTATACGGTTCTGGCCCAGCTTACTTGTCCGAAAGCATCCACCCCTACGTCCCATCTCGTAATCTAAGTATATCCGGGGAGGCCCTGCTCTCGCTCCTGTCAACAGCGCAAATGCGTCTGGCGGGGACGAGAGACAGGGCCTTCTCGGTGGTGGCCCCTCACCTATGAAACACACTCCCAAATGAGGTAAGACCTGCTCCCTCCCTCCTGGCTTTTAGAAAGAAATTAAAATTATGGTTTTGGGACCAGGTCTTTGGACAATGGATGTATGTAGAGCAATGGTTCTCAACCTCAACAATCGTGAGCATTGATGAAACTCTCTGTCCCTTCTGGCAGTGGCTGGTCATTTGTGTAAATGTTGAACATAGATGGAGCAAGCTTGTTTTCCCTGTAATAGGCAGTAAGAGCTCCTAGAGCTTTGGAGAGCTTCTGTTCAACCATTCCAAAGCTCCCTGCTTGAGCGGTGATGGCATGATCATCAGTATAGATGAAACTCTCTGTCCCTTTTGGCAGTGTGAATGTTGAACATGGATGGAGCAAGCACGCTCCCCTGAGGCAGGCCGTTCTCCTGTTTCCGCCATCTGCTTCTCTGGCCCTTGAACTCAACAAAAAAGCTCCTGTTTTGTAGCAGATTTCCTATGAAGCGGGCGAGGTAGTCATCCTTTGTGATACTATAAGTTTTTCTCCGGAGAAGGCAATGATTTACAGTGTCATAAGCAGCTGAAACGTCTATGAAGACAGCTCCTGTAAATGGCTCCCAAGTATTTATTTATGTATTTATCGTGTCAGGAGCAAACCAAACAGTTGTATTGGATTTTTATAAAACAAACAAACAAAACACAAAGTTTGCAAGCTTGGTAGTTGATTAAATGTCCTTTGACCAGTCTCTGGCCACTTGGAGTGCCTCTGGTGTTGCCACAAGGAGGTCCTCCATTGTGCATGTGGCAGGGCTCAGGTTGCATTGTAGTAGGTGGTCAGTGGTTTGCTCTTCTCCACACTCGCATGTTGTGGATTCCACTTTGTGGCCCCGTTTCTGAAGGTTGGGTCTGCATCTTGTGGTGCCAAAGCGCAGTCTGTTCAGTGCCTTCCAAGTCGCCCAGTCCTCTGTGTGTCCAGGGGGGAGTCTCTCATTTGGTATCAGCCATTGTTTGAGGTTCTGGGTTTGAGCCTGCCACTTTTGGACTCTCGCTTGCTGAGGTGTTCCAGCAAGTGTCTCTGTAGATCTTAGAAAACTATTTCTTGATTTAAGTCATTGACGTGCTGGCAGAAACCCAAACAAGGGATGAGTTGGAGATGTCTCTGCCTTGGTCCTTTCACTGTTGGCTGCTATTTCCCGGCGGATGTCAGGCTAGACAGTGTAGTTTCTCCAGTGGTGTAGGGCGCAAACACCCCGTGATAACGTGGCATGTCTCATTAAGAACCACATCTACTTTTCAGGACCAACCATGACAATATTTAATACTGATAGTGTACTATGCTAATCTATCTATATAAAAATGCTCTGTGCATAATGAGTGCCTTAAAAACAAAAGAATCAATGAACGAAATCACACCAAATTTGACCAAAAAGCATCTCACAACCCAAGGAGTGACCATCACTCAAAAAATTATGATTTTGTCATTTGGGGAAAATAGACCTTGACATTTGGGAGTTGTAGTTGCTGGGATTTATAGTTCACCTACAATCAAAGAGCACTCTGAATCCCACCAATGATGGAATTGAAGCAATCTTGGGACACAGAACTCCCATGACCAACAGAAAATACTGGAAGGGTTTGGTGAGCATTGACCTTGAGTTTGGGAGTTGTAGTTCACCTGTATCCAGAGATCACTGTGGACTCAAATAGTGATAGATCTGGACCAAACTTGGCATGAATATTCCATATGCCCCAATATGAACACAGCTGGAGTTTGGGGGAAATAGACCTTGGCATTTGGGAGTTGTAGTTACTGGGATTTATAGTTCACCTACAATCAAAGAGCACTCTGAACCCCACCAATGATGGAATTGAAGCAATCTTGGGACACAGAACTCCCATGAACAACAGAAAATACTGGAAGGGTTTGGTGGGCATTGACCTTGAGTTTGGGAGTTGTAGTTCACCTACATCCAGAGATCACTGTGGACTCAAATAGTGATAGATCTGGACCAAACTTGGCATGAATATTCCATATGCCCCAATATGAACACAGCTGGAGTTTGGGGGAAATAGACCTTGGCATTTGGGAGTTGTAGTTACTGGGATTTATAGTTCACCTACAATCAAAGAGCACTCTGAACCCCACCAATGATGGAATTGAAGCAATCTTGGGACACAGAACTCCCATGACCAACAGAAAATACTGGAAGGGTTTGGTGAGCATTGACCTTGAGTTTGGGAGTTGTAGTTCACCTACATCCAGAGATCACTGTGGACTCAAATAGTGATAGATCTGGACCAAACTTGGCATGAATATTCCATATGCCCCAATATGAACACAGATGGAGTTTGGGGGAAATAGACCTTGGCATTTGGGAGTTGTAGTTGCTGGGATTTATAGTTCACCTACAATCAAAGAGCACTCTGAACCCCACCAATGATGGAATTGAAGCAATCTTGGGACACAGAACTCCCATGAACAACAGAAAATACTGGAAGGGTTTGGTGAGCATTGACCTTGAGTTTGGGAGTTGTAGTTCACCTACATCCAGAGATCACTGTCGACTCAAATAGTGATAGATCTGGACCAAACTTGGCATGAATATTCCATATGCCCCAATATGAACACAGATGGAGTTTGGGGGAAATAGACCTTGGCATTTGGGAGTTGTAGTTACTGGGATTTATAGTTCACCTACAATCAAAGAGCACTCTGAACCCCACCAATGATGGAATTGAAGCAATCTTGGGACACAGAACTCCCATGACCAACAGAAACTACTGGAAGGGTTTGGTGAGCATTGACCTTGAGTTTGGGAGTTGTAGTTCACCTACATCCAGAGATCACTGTGGATTCAAACAGTGATAGATCTGGACCAAACTTGGCATGAATATTCCATATGCCCCAATATGAACACAGATGGAGTTTGGGGGAAATAGACCTTGGCATTTGGGAGTTGTAGTTACTGGGATTTATAGTTCACCTACAATCAAAGAGCACTCTGAACCCCACCAATGATGGAATTGAAGCAATCTTGGGACACAGAACTCCCATGACCAACAGAAAATACTGGAAGGGTTTGGTGAGCATTGACCTTGAGTTTGGGAGTTGTAGTTCACCTACATCCAGAGATCACTGTGGATTCAAACAGTGATAGATCTGGACCAAACTTGGCATGAATATTCCATATGCCCCAATATGAACACAGATGGAGTTTGGGGGAAATAGACCTTGACATTTGGGAGTTGTAGTTACTGGGATTTATAGTTCACCTACAATTAAAGACTATTCTGAATGAACTCCACATTGGCTCCCAAGTGATGTTGCAGGAGACACGATGGAGCTGTGTTTTGTTTTGAACTGTTTTGGATGGTTCACATCCAGAAAAAAAGTATCAAAAGCCTCACTCTTTGGGGTTGAATGGCAATTCCGCACATTAGCTCCTTTGCCCAAAGTATCGGGAGGAAAGCAAGCGGCAACTTTAATCTTCCAAACTTTATTTTGATTTGCCAAAACAACCCCTTTTTCGCAAGGACGACTGCTTTTGTTCCCTCCGAACCGGCTTATCTTTCCATTGGAGGAAAGCCGCTGGAGGAGAGATAAATGAAATGAAATAAAGATATTGACCATGAACCGAGAAGAGGGGGGAAAAGAAAGAAAGAAAGAAAGCCGCGCTCTCGACAGCTTTAAGTGAATTGGATCAGACCCAACGAGGAGAAAAGCAGCTTTTCTCTCCCGCGAACCTGTCAAAGCGAGAAGGGATTGCTTTGCCATTGTTCTCCCGAACAGGTAGCAGCTCTCTTTCGCTCTCATTTTCCGCTCGGAGCCCAAAGAAGAAGAAAGATGTAGGTCAAAGCATCACAGAAGAGAGGGAGAAAGAGAAAAGAAGGTCACGTTTACTTCTCCCCGCTTTGGTCGAGAAATTTAGAGCTCCAAGGGCCAAAAACGTGAAAATATTTTGGGGGAGAAAGAATGAAAAATTGATTATGACTTGTTTCTCTTTTAGAGTATATCGTTGACCCTCCGTTAACTGAAACTCAAGCAACTGAACTCTCAGGCAACCAGGAGCCATCATTGATGCAATGGGTTAAACCCTCGTGCCAGCAGGACCAAAGACCGACAGGTCGGAGGTTCAAATCCGGGGAGATCACAGATGAGCTCCTTCTGTCAGCTCCATCTCCAGCTCCCCATGTGGGGACGTGAGAGAAGCCTCTCACAAGGATGGGAATCATAGAATCATAGAATCAAAGAGTTGGAAGAGACCTCCTGGGCCATCTAGTCCAACCCCATTCTGCCAAGAAGCAGGAATATTGCATTCAAATCACCCCTGACAGGTGGCCATCCAGCCTCTGTTTAAAAGCTTCCAAAGAAGGAGCTTCCACCACACTCCGGGGCAGAGAGTTCCACTGCTGAACGGCTCTCACAGTCAGGAAGTTCTTCCTCATGTTCAGATGGAATCTCCTCTCTTGTAGTTTGAAGCCATTGTTCCCTTGCGTCCTAGTCTCCAGGGAAGCAGAAAACAAGCTTGCTCCCTCCTCCCTGTGGCTTCCTCTCACATATTTATACTTGGCTATCATGTCTCCTCTCAGCCTTCTCTTCTTCAGGCTAAACATGCCCAGCTCCTTAAGCCACTCCTCATAGGGCTTGTTCTCCAGACCCTTGATCATTTTAGTCGCCCTCCTCTGGACACATTCCAGCTTGTCAATATCTCTCTTCAATTGTGGTGCCCAGAATTGGACACAATATTTCAGGTGTGGTCTAACCAAAGCGGAATAGAGCATGGGGAGCATGACTTCCCTAGATTTAGACACTAGGCTCCTATTGATGCAGGCCAAAATCCCATTGGCTTTTTTTGCCGCCACATCACATTCCTGGTTCATGTTTAACTTGTTGTCCACAAGATCTTTTTCACACGTACTGCTCTCAAGCCAGGCCTCATCGTCCCCCATTCTGTCTCTTTGCATTTCGTTTTTCCTGCCAAAGTGGAGTATCTTGCATTTGTCACTGTTAAACTTCATTTTGTTAGTTTTGGCCATTCATCTCTCTAATCTGTCAAGATCGTTTTGAATCCTGCTCCTGTCAACATCAAACACCTGGGTGTCCCCTGGGCAACATCCTTGCAGACAGCCATTTCTCTCACACTAGAACAGTGGTTCTCAACCTTCCTAATTCCACGACGCCTTAATACATTTCCTCGTGTTGTGGTGACCCCCAACTATAAAATTATTTCCGTTGCTACTTCATAACTCTAATTTTGCTACTGTTAGGAATTGCAATGTCAATATCTGATATGCAGGATGTATTCACATTCACTGGACCAAATTTGGCACAAATACCCAATACGCCCAAATTTGAATACTGCTGGGGTTGGGAGTGGGGTTGATTTTGTCATTTGGGAGTTGCAGTTCACCTACAATCAAAGAGCATTCTGAACTCCACCAATGATGGAACTGAACCGGACTTGGCACAGAGAACTCCCATGCCCAACAGAAAATACTGGAATGGTGTAGTAGGCATTGACTTTGAGTCTGTAGTTCACCTACATCCAGAGAGAACTATGGACTCAAACAATAATGGATCTGGACCAAACTTGACACGGATACTCAATATGCCCAAATGTAAACACTAGTGGAGTTTGGGGGAAATAGACCTTGACATTTGGGAGTTGTAGTTGCTGGGATTTATAGTTCACCTACAATCAAAGAGAATTCTGAGCTCCACCAACGATTTATTTGGGTTTAGTGGGCATTGGCCTTGAGTTTTGGAGTTGTAGTTCACCTACATCCAGAGAGCACTGTGGACTCAAACAATGATGGATCTGGACCAAACTTGGCACGAATACTCAATATGCCCAAATGTAAACACTAGTGGAGTTTGGGGGAAATAGACCTTGACATTTGGGAGTTGTAGTTGCTGGGATTTATAGTTCACCTACAATCAAAGAGCATTCTGAACCCTACCAACGATTGAATTGGGCCAAACTTCCCACACAGAACCTCCATGACCAACAGAAAATACTGTGTTTTCTGGTGGTCTTTGGTGACCCCTCTGAAACCCCCTCGCGACCCCTCCGAGGGTCCTGACCCCTAGGTTGAGAAACATTGCGCTAGAAGCAACTTACAGTTTCTCAAGTCGCTCCTGACACGAAATAGGTTAAAAAAAAAAACAAACCCAAAAAATAAGACAAGAAATAAACATTAAATCATTTTATAATACGGTAAATATTTGTCACATTTGTCTTTTTTAAAAAAAGCAGCAGATTAATATAATATAATATAATATAATATAATATAATATAATATAACTAGTGGTCCCCTGGCACGCGTTGCTGTGGCTCAGTCTGGTGATATGGAAAATAAAGTAATTAGGAAGTGCTGGTATCTAATATATGTAATGTCTTTATGCTTGTGGCTAAACAGTATTTCTTGGTGTTTCTTTGTCAGCGTTGATGTGGAGATTTTCTGGTTTGCCTACTCTGGAACATGCAACATATAATTGTCCATCTTTAGGAGTCCCTTTCAAATCTATAATACTTTATCTCTGTGTGTGTGAATCATATATACCTATCTATATCTATGGCTGGATGGCTCTCTGTCAGGAGGGCTCTGATTCCATTTTCTTGCCCTGGTGAAGGGAGTTGGACTGGATGGCCTTAAGTATTTTCTGTTGCTCATGGGGTTCTGTGTGGGAAATTTGCCCCAGTTCTGTCATTCGTGGGGTTCATTCAGAATAGTCTTTAATTGTAGGTGAACTATAAATCCCAGTAACTACAACTCCCAAATGCCAAGGTCTATTTCCCCCAAACTCCATCTGTGTTCATATTTGGGCATATGGAATATTCATGCCAAGTTTGGTCCAGATCTATTACTGTTTGAGTCCACAGTGCTCTCTGGATGTATGTGAACTACAACTCCCAAACTCAAGGTCAATGCCCACCATATGCTGCTAGTATTTTCTGTTGGTCATGGGAAACCTGTTTGCCAAGTTTGGTTGAATTCCATTGTTGGTGGAGTTCAGAATGCTCTTTGATTATAAGTGAACTATAAATCTCAGCAACTACAACTCCCAAATGACAAAATCATAATTTTTTGAGTGATGGTCACTCCTGGTGTTGGGAGACGTTTTGTTGCCAAATTTGGTGTGATTTCGTTCATTGGTTCTTTTGTTTTTAAGGTACTCATGATGCACAGAGCATTTTTATATATATAGATATATAATATAATATAATAAATATAATATATAAATCTATATAAATAAAAATGTAATGTTCATTTTTGAGACACCAAAATGCATATTGGCCAGTGTGTAATAATAATAATAATAATAATAATAATAATAATAATATGTCCTGGAACTGGAGCTGATAGGGGAAAAACTATGTCATTTTGGACTATACCCAGAAACAGGGTTAACCCTTGAAACACCAAAATGCATATTAGCTAGTGTAGAATAATAATAATAATAATAATAATAATAATAATATGTCCTGGAACTAGAGCTGATAGGGGAAAAACTATGTCGTTTTTGACTATACCAGGAAACAGGATTAACACTTGAAACACCAAAATGCATATTAGCTAGTGTATAATAATAATAATAATAATAATAATAATAATATGTCCCAGAACTAGAGCTGATAAGGGAAAAACTGTCATTTTTTACTATTATTATTATTATTATGGTAATAATAATAATAATAATAATAATAATAATAATAAATCACACAGTCCTAGACACTTGGGGAAAATATTAATAATAATAATATGTCCTGGAATTAGAGCTGATGGGGGAAAAACTGTCATAATAATAATAATAATAATAAATCACACAGTCCTAGACACTTGGGGAGTGTTCAACTTGTGATTTTGTGATACAAAATCCAGCATATAGATCTCATTTGCTGTGACATACTGTGGTTTTGTGTCAATAATAATAATAGGCGAAAACTATGTCATTTTTGACTATACCCAGAAACAGGGTTAACTTTTGAGACTTCAAAATGCATATTGGCCAGTGTAGAATAATAATAATAATAATAATAATAATAATAATAATAATAATTGCAAAATGCATGGTGATGCTATGAAAATTGGTATGCACGCCATCAGGTGCGGAAAGTCTGTCTTAAAGAGAGAAGCCGGGGTTAAGAACGTGTTCCCGACACTTAGAATATTCAGTGCTTCTCTCTCTTCTTTTTCTCCTTCTTCCTAAGCGAAAGCCTCTCCGAAAAAAGGAATAATTGCTCCCAGAGGGACCAATCCGCAGGTTGCAGGGCTCTTTTCCGGCACTTGACTGCGATGGAGCCTTGGAGGAGATTCCCAGCAAAACCCAAGCGCAAGCTTGTGGCGGAATCAAGGGGTCGGCCCTCCTGCGTCAGAAAACACCCGAGACGGAACACGTTGTCCCCACAAGCATCATAAACAAGGAGGAAATTTTGAGAAAGCAAATTAATTCGGATTTTTCTCATGCGCAGGAGGAAAAGACAGGGCGCTGCCCCCGAGAAATAATTAATTACCTGGAATTATATTAGTTATGCAGAGTAGTTGCAAGTTGAATGCAAAACTCGGAACGCTCACGAGTTTTGCAACCCAAGCGAAGGAATTGGTTTAAGAACTCCAAGCAAAAGCCTTCATTCCTCCTTAGACTAAATATTTATTCTTCTACTTACCGTGGGATAGCACTTGGTTAATTACCTAATTAGTGCCCTGCACTTTCTTTGCTATTGAGACCCTAAGCTGGTGCAAAATGCCCGATTATTACAATAAATAATGAAAATAAAGCCATTAAATGTGAGCCAAATAAACAAACCACATTCGTGGAAGACAGACAGCCTAAAAGCCTTCCTTCATCCCCCTCCTTTCTTTCCCTCCTTCCTTCCTCCTTACTTCCTTCTCCTTCCTCCCTCCCTTCCTGTTCTTCTTCTTTTCCTTCTTTCCCTCCCTCCCTCCCTTTTTCCTTCCTTCCTGTCCCTCCCTCCTTCCTTCTTCCTTTCCTTCTTTTCCTTCCTCCCTTTCCTCCTTCTTTCCCTTTCTTCATTTCCTTCCCCTTCATTTCCTTCCCTCCTTCCTTTCTTCATCCAACTCCTCTCTTTTCCTCCTTCCTTCCTCCTTCCTTCCGTCCTTCCTCCCTCTCTTCCTGTCCCTCCTTCTTTCTTTTCCTTCCTTCCTGTCCCTCCCTCCTTCCTTCTTCCTTTCCTTCTTTTCCTTCCTCCCTTTCCTCCTTCTTTCCCTTTCTTCATTTCCTTCCCCTTCATTTCCTTCCCTCCTTCCTTTCTTCATCCAACTCCTCTCTTTTCCTCCTTCCTTCCTCCTTCCTTCCGTCCTTCCTCCCTCTCTTCCTGTCCCTCCTTCTTTCTTTTCCTTCCTTCCTGTCCCTCCTTCCTTCCTTCTTCCTTTCCTTCTTTCTAAGATATAAATACAATATTAAATGGAAGGGACAGTCAAGAAGTAACGAGAGAAGGAGGGAAAAAGGGAAGGAAGGAAGGAAGGAAGGAAGGAAGGAAGGAAGGAAGGAAGGAGAGAAGCAGGAAGGGAAAGAAGGAAAGAAAGAAAGATAGAGAAGCAAGGAAGGAGAGAAGGAAATAAAAAAGTGAAAGGAAAAAGAGAGGGAAGGAAGGAGAGAAGGAACAAAAGATAGGGAGGGAGGGAGGGAAGGAAGGAAGGATGTAACCAAAGAGCAAAGAAAGGGAGGAAAGAAACAGGTAGAGATGGAAGAAAGATGAGAGATAGGGAAAGAAAAAGAGGGAAGGAAGGAAAGAGGGAAGGAAGGAGAGAAAGAGGAAGGAAAGGTTGGCCACAGCAACACGTGGCGGTTATACAGCTAGTCTATATAAATAAAAATGTAATGTTCGTTTGTGGGATTAACAGAACTCAAAAACCACTGGACGAATTGACACCAAATTTGGACACAAGACACCTAACAACCCAATGTATGTCCTTCACTCCAAAAATTGATTTTGTCATTTGGGAGTTGTAGTTGCTGGGATTTATAGTTCACCTACAACCAAAGAGCATTCTGAACCCCACCAACGATGGAATTGAACCAAACTTGGCACACAGTTCTCCCATGACCAACAGAAAATACTGGAAGGGCTTGGTGGGCTGTGTCCTTTGGTATTGGAGTTGTAGTTCACCTACATCCAGAGAGCACTGTGGACTCAAACAATGATGGATCTGGACCAAACTCTACACGATTACTCAATATGCCCAAATGTGAACACTGATGGAGTTTGGGGAAAATAGAATCTTTGCATTTGGGAGTTGTAGTTGCTGGGATTTATAGTTCACCTACAATCAAAGAGCATTCTGAACCCCACCAACGATGGAATTTAACCAAACTTGGCACACAGTTCTCCCAGGATCAACAGAAAATACTGGAAGGGTTTGGTGGGCAGTGTCCTTTGGTTTTGGAGTTGTAGTTCACCTACATCCAGAGAGCACTGTGGACTCAAACAAGGATGGATCTGGACCAAACTCTACACGAATACTCAATATGCCCAAATGTGAACACTGGTGGAGTTTGTGGAAAATAGAATCTTGACCTTTGGGAGTTGTAGTTGCTGGGATTTGTAGTTCACCTACAATCAAAGAGCATTCTGAACCCCACCAACGATAGAATTGGGCCAAACCTCCCTCACAATCCCCATGACCACCAGAGTGGGCCACAGCAACGTGTGGCAGGAGACGGCTAGTATTATATAATCTCATGTGGCTGTTTCATGTTGGATACGCACACAACAACAATGACGTCTTCCTTTCTCCTCTTGCTGAGGAGTCGCCTTCACTTTCTATTTCCCCCAAACCCAACTGATAGGGAAGGTGTGGATTTGGCTTTTCTTCCACGCGTCACACCCTTTTCGCTTGCAGTTCCTGCCAATTGTGCGAA
Source organism: Anolis sagrei (assembly GCF_037176765.1). Classification (NCBI taxonomy): domain Eukaryota; kingdom Metazoa; phylum Chordata; class Lepidosauria; order Squamata; family Anolidae; genus Anolis; species Anolis sagrei. Next base: position 3,697,040 of record NC_090028.1, on the reverse strand, counting down.
GTGAGTTTTCACAAGGGAGGAAAGTGTGGAAAAAAGAGGTCAACTTGCACCTTTTTCCCCTCATCTGTGAGGCAAAATGTGCTGCCAGAAAACTCTGGTGCCAGCGAAACCCAAGAAAATAAATTTTCACTTCTCTTCCTCAAGGGAAAAAGTCTGAAAATTTCAGCAACATGGCCTTTTGAATCAAAGGGCTGTGGTTGCAACTCATTCTTAGTAACCATCCTTGAGTAGATTATCCTGTGAATGCATGGACATGATATTGTACCTGTTGGAGTTCAGCCTGTGATTGTGTCTAAAGATCAGGGTACTCTGGTCGCTTCAGGAGCCAGAGAAGCAGATGGCGGAAACAGAAGAACGGCCTGCCTCAGTGGAGCGTGCTTGCTCCATCCATGTTCAACATCTACACAAATGACCAGCCACTGCCAGAAGGGACAGAGAGCTTCATCTATGCTGATGATCGTGCCATCACCGCTCAAGCAGGGAGCTTTGAGATGATTGAACAGAAGCTTTCCGAAGCTCTAGGTGCTCTTACTGCCTATTACAGGGAAAACCAGCTGATTCCCAACCCATCTAAAACACAGACATGTGCCTTTCACCTTAAGAACAGACAAGCATCCCAAGCTCTGAGGATCACCTGGGAAGGAATCCCACTGGAGCATTGCAGCGCACCCAAATACCTGGGAGTCACTCTGGACCATGCTCTGACCTACAAGAAGCACTGACTGAACATCAAGCAAAAGTGGGTGCTAGAAACAATATCATACGAAAGCTGACTGGAACAACCTGGGGATCACAACCAGACACAGTGAAGACATCTGCCCTTGCGCTATGCTACTCTGCTGCTGAGTATGCATGCCCAGTGTGGAACACATCTCACCACAGTGGATGTGGCTCTTAATGACACATGCCGCATTATCATGGGGTGTTTGCACCCTACACCACTGGAGAAATTACACTGTTTAGCCGGTATTGCACCACCTGACATCCGCTGGGAAGTAGCAGCCAATAGTGAAAGGACCAAGGCAGAGACATCTCCAGCCCATCCCTTGTTTGGGTATCAGCCAGAACGTCAACTTAAATCAAAAAATAGTTTTCTAAGATCTACAGAGACACTAGCTGGAACACCTCAGCAAGCGAGAGTCCAAAAGTGGCAGGCTCAAACCCAGAACCACAACCAATGGCTGATACCCAATGAGAGACTCCCCCCTGGGCACACAGAAGACTGGGTGACTTGGAAGACACTGAATAGACTGCGCTCTGGCACCACGAGACGCAGAGCCAACCTTCAAAAATGAGGCCACAAAGTGGAATCCACAACATGCGATTGCGGAGAAGAGCAAACCACTGACCACTTGCTGCAATGCAACCTGAGCCCTGCCACATGCACAAGGGAGGACCTTCTTGCGGCAACACCAGAGGCACTGGCCTAGCTGCAGAAATTAATGAGCCAGTAGATAGAAGGCATGTTTTCAGTCAGCACACGCAAACAAACCAATCTCTCAGGCGTTCTGCTAGAGATTGATAACAGAGTCAAGGCTGAAACGAAACCCATTCCTGGCTGCTTGGGACATAAATAGATTAGGGGATAAAAGTGCCAAATACAGAATCTGTAGTCAGACGAAGCAACGTTGGGATTGAGTCAAGACATCTTTCCTGGTCCTTGGAAGCCTTGCATTGGATAGATCCATGTGTTAAGTGCCTTGTCTGATTTATGATTCAAGTTTTGGAGTTTGACAGTGATTTAGAGGAGATGTAGTTCACCTGCATTAGGAGAGCACTGTGAAACTAAACAATGGATCTAGACCCAATTTGGCACAAATACCTGATATGCTCAAATTTAAATATTGGTGGGGTTTGAGGGGTGTGTGTGTGATTTTTTCATTTGGGAGTTGTAGTTGCTGGGGTTTATAGTTAACCTACAATCGAAGAGCATTCTGAACTCCACTAATGACGGAATTGAACCAAACTTAGCACACAGAACTCACATGGTGAACAGAAAGTACTGGAAGGGTTTGGTGGGCATTGACCTTGAGTTTTGGAGTTGTAGTTCACCTGCATCGAAGAATAAGTAGAGAAGGAAGAAAGGGGAGGAACAGGAAGAGAAAGGAAAAGGGGGGAAGGAAGGGAAGAGGAAAAGAAGGAAGGAAGGAGAGAAGGAAAGCAAAAAAGAGAAGGAAGGAGAAAGAAAGGAGAGAAAGATGGAGGGAAGGTTGGCCACATCAACGCTTGGCGGGTACAGCTAGTCTATATAAATAAAAATGTAATGTTCATTTGTGGGATTAACATAACTCAAAAACCGCTGGACAAATTGCCGCCAAATATGGCCATACGACACCTACTAACTGAAGGAGTGACCATCACTCAAAAAATTGATTTTATCATTTGGGAGTTGTATTTGCTGGGATTTATAGTTCTCCTACAATCAAAGAGCATTCTGAACACCACCAATGAGGGAATTGAACCAAACTTGGCACACAGAACTCCCATGACCAACAGAAAACACTGGAAGGGTTTGGTGGGCATTGACCTTGAGTTTTGGAGTTGTAGTTCACCTACATCTAGAGAGCACTGTAGACCCAAACAATGATGGATCTGGACCAAACTTGGCACCAATACTCAATATGCTCAAATATGAACACTGGTGTAGTTTGGGAAGAATAGACTGTGACATTAGGGAGTTGTAGTTGTTGGGATATATAGTTCACCTACAATCAAAAAGCATTCTGAACACCACCAATGAGGGAATTGAACCAAATTTAGCACACAGAACTCCCACGAGCAACAGAAAATACTGGAAGGGTTTGGTGGGCACTGACCTTGAATTTTGGACTTGTAGTTCACCTACATTTAGAGAGCACTGTGGACTCAAAACAATGATGGATCTGGACTAAATTTTTCACAAATACAAATACAAATGTGGACAATGGTGGAGTTTCGGGAGAATAGAACCAATGAACGAAATCACACCAAATTTGGCAACAAAACGCTGCACAACACAAGGAGTGACCATCACTCAAAAAATTATGATTTTTTCATTTGGGAGTTGTAGTTGCTGGGATTTATAGTTCACCTACAAGCAAAGAGCATTCTGAACCTCACCAACAATAGAATTGGGCCGAACTTCCCACAAAGAACACCCATGACCAACAGAAAATACTGTGTTTTCTGATGGTCTTTGGCGACCCCTATGACACCCTCAGGGGGCCCGACCCCCAAGTTGAGAAATGCTGCTATAAAATATTATACATTTCCAAAGCTGTTCCTTGTTTCTTAGTTCTTGAAGTAAGAAAAAAACAACCAGTGACCCATTTCTAGGCAAACTGGGTGGGATGTTAAGAAATGTGGCATCTCATTTTCCCTCTTGTATTCAAGGTGAGCTTCTGAAGATTGTTTTTATGGAGGTCAAGACAAGAATGCGATGCTAAAAGGACTCCTTTGTTCAACTCAGCAGAAAACAGAGGACTGCATGTATCTGCCCTCAATGCCGTTTGGATTTAATGCAAGACGGATCCGAAAGATGCAATACTCGCCCCGAGACCTATCGGAATAACCTCGAAGATAATCAACGGGTTACAAGACAGAAAGCTGCAAATAAAGAGGCAGGAAGATTGCTTCCAATTCTTTGCTCGTCCGGATGTGTGCAATCTTCGTGGTTGCCCTTGGGAGGAAAGGAAACGTCCAGATAAAGCAAAAGGTGTGAGCCGTAATCCGTAAGAGAGCTCCGGAGATAGAGAAATGTAACACCGACAGTTCTACGACGGCGGCGGCAACTCAATCTGATAGCTTAAGCCCCGGCTTTCGGAAATGGGGAAAACGGAGGCGGGTGACAAGGAATCAAGATCTGACCTCTCCGAAGGCTGGAAATGCCACCGCCGAGGAACAGATACGGCGAATGTGAAAAAAGCACCCAGGGAAAACAAGGCGGAGAAGGCTCTCGCTTTCTCTCTCCGCTCAACGTCCTCTCCGCTTTCAAGACAAACGTTCCATTCGTTCCCCCTTTTTATCCCACTTACGGTATCGATTGTTCAAAAGGCCGGAGTGGAAACTTGCCCTGGAACCAGAGGAAGGCAAAGGGATTATATCTAAAAGGATTATAAAATGATAGCAAAAGAGCTTCGCCGGAGGAGGTTGGGAGAGGAACACAATGCTTTCAAGGGCAGAGGAGAACATGTTGACATGCTCATATCCAAAGGGATTGGAGGTAACATTCAAAGCCATCAATGGCTCAGGTTTCCAATAATTATAGTTATAGACCAGTGTTTCTCAACCTGGGGGTCACAAGGGGGTACCAGAGGGGTCGCCAAATGTCACTGTCTATTTCACCCAAACTCCACCAGTGTTCACATTTGGGGATATCGAGTATTCGTGCCAAGTTTGGTCCAGATCCATCATTGTTTGAATCCACAGTGCTCTCTGGTTGTAGGTGAACTACAACTCCATAACTCAAGGACAATGCACATCAAACCCAAATCCATCATTGGTGGAGTTCAGAATTCTCTTTGATTGTATGTGAACTCTAAATCCCAGCAATTACAACTCTCAAATATCAAGGTCTATTTCCCTCAAACTCCATCTGTGTTCATATTTGGGGATATCGAGTATTCATGCCAAGTTTGATCCAGATCCATCATTGTTTGAGTCCACAGTGCTCTCTGGGTGTAGGTGAACTACAACTCCAAAACTCAAGGCCAATGCCCACCAAACCTAAATCCATCGTTGGTGGAGTTCAGAATTCTCTTTGATTGTATGTGAACTCTAAATCCCAGCAACTACAACTCCCAAATGTCAAGGTCTACTTCCCCCAAACTCCACCATTGTTCACATTTGGGCATATGGAGTATTCGTGCCAAGTTTGGTCCAGATCCATCATCGTTTGAGCTCACAGTGCTCTCTGGGTGTAGGTGAACTACAACTCCAAAACTCAAGTCCAATGCCCACCAAATCCAAATTCATCATTGGTGGAGTTCAGAATTCTCTTTGGTTGTATTTGAACTCTAAATCCCAGCAACTACAACTCCCAAATGTCAAAGCCTGTTTCCCCCAAACTCCACCACTGTTTCCCTTTTGGGCATATTGAGGATTCATGCCAAGTTTGGTCCAGATCCATCATTGTTTGATTCCAGTGCTCTCTGGATGGAGGTGAACTACAACTCCCAAACTCAACGTCAATGCCCACCAAACTCTTATAGTGTTTTCTGTTGATCATAGGAGTACTGTGTCCCAAGATTGGTTCAATTCCATCGTTGGTGGGGTTCAGAATGCTCTTTGATTGTAGGCGAACTATAAATCCCAGCAACTACAATTCCCAAATGACAAAATCAATTTTTTTGAGTGAAGGACATACATTGGGATGTTAGGTGTCTTGTGTCCAAATTTGGTGTCAATTCATCCAGTGGTTTTTGAGTTCTGTTAATCCCACAAACGAACATTACATTATTATTTATATAGACTAGCCATCCCCTGCCACGCGTTGCTGTGGCTCAGTCTGTGTATATGTGTTTTGTGTGTATATATGTGTGTATATCTGTGGACATATTTGTGTATATATGTGTTTTGCGTGTATATATATATGTGTGTGGGTGTGTGGGTGTATATATTTGTGTATTTGTGTGTTTATATATGTACATGCATATTGTGTATATGTGTGTGCTTGTCTATATGCATATTTGTGTGTATATATGTATGTATGTGGATATATGTATGTGTGCATGCGTATATGTATATATGTGTGTATATATATGTATGTGTGTATATGTGTATATTTGTGTGTGTGTGCATATATATATACATGTGTATGAATGTGTGCATGTGCATATGTATATGAGTGTATGTGTATATGTATATATGGTGTATTTTTATGGTTTTTAAGTCTGTTCTGCTGGGGTTTTGTGTGTGTGTGTGTGTTTATGGGTGATGGACACTTATTGAACTGTTAGGTGTCTTGTGTCCAGATTTGGTGTCAATTTATCCAGTGGTTTTTGAGTTATGTTAATCCCACAAACGAAAATTATGTTTTTATTTAAACAGACTAGCCGTAGCCTGTCACACATTGCTGTGGCCCACATGGGGGTTCTGTGTTGAATGTTTCGCCCAATTCTGTCGTGGGTGGGGTTCAAAATGCTCTGTGATTGTAGGTGAACTATAAATCCCAGTAACTACAACTCCCGAATGTCAAGATTCTATTTTCTCCAAAAGTGTTTACTTTTGGGCATATTGAGTATTTGTGCAGAGTTTGGTCCAGATCCAACATTGTTTGAGTCCACAGTGATATCTGGATGTAGGTGAACTACAACTCCCAAACTCAACGTCAATGCCCACCAAACTCTTATAGTGTTTTCTGTTGGTCATGGGAGTTCTGTGTCCCAAGATTGGTTCAATTCCATCATTGATGGAGTTCAGAATGTTCTTTGATTGTAGGTGAACTATAAATCTCCGCAACTACAACTCCCAAATGAAAAAATCAATTTTTTGAGTGATGGACATACATTGGCCTGATAGGTGTATTGTGTTCAAATTTGGTGTCAATTCATCTAGTGGTTTTTGAGTTCTGTTAATCCCACAAACGAACATGACATTTTTATTTATATAGACTAGCCATCCCCTGCCACGTGTTGTTGTGGCCCAGTCCGTGTATATGCGTTTTGTGTGTGTAAATATGTGTGTATGTCTGTGTACATATTTGTGTATATGTGTGTGTGTGTGTATAGATTTGTGTATTTGTGTGTTTATATATGTACATGCATAGTGTGTATATGTGTGTGCTTGTCTATATGCATATTTGTGTATATATATGTATGTATGTGGATATGTATGTGGATATATGTATGTGTGCATGTATTATGTGCATGTGTATATGTATATATGTGTGTGTATATGTGTATATTTGTGTGTGTTTCTGCATATATATACATGTGTATGAATGTGTGCATGTGCATATGTATAGGAGTGTATGTGTATATTATTATTATTATTATTATTATTATTATTATTATTTACTTTATTTGTATACCGCTGTTCTCAGCCCTTAGGTGACTCACAGCGGTTAACAACAAGAACAGCAAAAAATTAATGCTACCATAACACGGTATAAAAAACAGTTAACAACATAACATATTATAGAAAAGTATACAATTAACAACAATATACAATTAACACCAATAGCCATTCGCTAGAGTCTCATCACTAAAAACATGATCCAGATCCGTCATCCATTGTTCCATTCCTATGTTCATTACATTCATTGCACTGACTATTTGAATGCCTGCTCAAACAACCAGGTCTTCACTTTCCTGCGGAATACCATTAGAGATGGTGCTAGTCTAATGTCCGTAGGAAGGGCGTTCCACAGCCGAGGAGCCACCACCGAGAAGGCCCTATCTCTCGTCCCCGCCAGCCGAGCTTGAGAAGCAGGCGGGATCGAGAGCAGGGCCTCCCCGGAAGATCTCAAAGTCCTGGTGGGTTCATAGGCAGAGACGCGGTCGGATAGGTAGCTTGGGCCGGAACCGTTTAGGGCTTTAAAGGCCAACACCAGCACTTTGAATTCAGCCCGGTAGCCAGTGGAGTTGGCGCAGCAGGGGGGTTGTATGCTCCCTGCGCTCCGCTCCTGTTAGAATCATGGCTGCCGAGCGTTGGACTAGTTGACGCTTCCGAGCCGTCTTCAAAGGCAACCCCACGTAGAGAGCAGTCTAAACGGGATGTAACCAGAGCGTGGACTACCGTGGCCAAGTCAGACTTCCCAAGGTACGGGCGCAGCTGGCGCACAAGCTTTAGCTGTGCAAATGCTCCCCTGGTCACCGCCAAAACCTGGGGTTCCAGGCTCAGCGATGAAAAATATGGTGAAAAATATGGTGTATTTTTATGGTTTTTAAGTCTGTTCCACTGGGGTTTTGTGTGTGTGTGTGTGTGTGTGTTTATGGGTGATGGACACTTATTGAACTGTCAGGTGTCTTGTGTCCAAATTTGGTGTCAATTCGTCCAGTGGTTTTTGAGTTCTGTTAATCCCACAAACGAACATTACATTTTTATTTATATAGATGTGCAAAAAGAATACATTTACAACAACCTGAAACTCAAACACAGTGCTGCTCCCACGAACTTCGGATAAGGGGTGCTCAACCTATTTTGTGTGTGTTGCATTTCCACTTCTTCGTGCCTCACATGATGGGAAGTGTGGCTAATGTGCCACTGGGAATCCCTCGCCAAAGGCAAAGCCAAATGGGCCACGGACCAGAAAGGCGCCGCTTCAATTATCGAACAGGGAAAAACAACAACAACATCAAAACCGCGCAGCAAACAGAAATTGAAACCCATAAAGAGAGCGGGCGACACTTGCCGCAGCCAAGTTCTAATGGAATCGTCCCCGGCCTTTTACGGCTCTCATAAATACTCATGTATGCAACAGGCACAAGCGCAATATTCGCAGCCGTAAAAGCGGCTTTATTGGGCGCCATCAAGCAATCATAATGGCTATTAGGTATAGTTTCTGTAAATTACATAAAAGGCGATGGGGGGGTGGGTGTTCTATATCACTCGAAAGCCACACCTAAAAGCAATTGTCATTTCATAATATGGAGGGAGCTGATGAAACTCCAGTGGCGGCGTCATAAAACAATATGCCCGACACAACCCCGGAACGAGCGCAATGGAAAGGCGAGTAAATCAGCGTCATAAATGTCACTTACCTTTCCAGCTCGTATTCCTTCATTCCCACTTTGACGGCTTTCATGACCTGTGGTGTCACAAACACGGTAACACATGTTCAGAAAACTAAGCCGTTATGTACAAGTCAATAATACGCTTAACTAATTAAAAATGTGCCATGTTATCAATAGGGAAGTCATGCTCCCCATGCTCTATTCTGCCCTGGTTAGACCACACCTGGAATATTGTGTCCAGTTCTGGGCACCACAATTCAAGAGAGACATTGACAAGCTGGAATGTGTCCAGAGGAGGTCGACTCAAATGATCAAGGGTCTGGAGAACAATCCCTATGAGGAGCGGCTTAAAGAGCTGGGCATGTTTAGCCTGAAGAAGAGAAGGCTGAGAGGAGACATGATGAGAGCCATGTATAAATCATAGAATCATAGAATCAAAGAGTTGGAAGAGACCTCATGGGCCATCCAGTCCAACCCCCCGCCAAGAAGCAGGAATATTGCATTCAAATCACCCCTGACAAATGGCCATCCAGCCTCTGCTTAAAAGCCTCCAAAGAAGGAGCCTCCACCACACTCCGGGGCAGAGAGTTCCACTGCTGAACGGCTCTCACAGTCAGGAAGTTCTTCCTAATGTTCAGATGGAATCTCCTCTCTTGTAGTTTGAAGCCATTGTTCTGCGTCCTAGTCTCCAAGGAAGCAGAAAACAAGCTTGCTCCCTCCTCCTCCCTGTGGCTTCCTCTCACATATTTATACATGGCTATCATATCTGCTCTCAGCCTTCTCTTCTTCAGGCTAAACATGCCCAGTTCCCTAAGCCGCTCCTCATAGGGCTTGTTCTCCAAACCCTTGATCATTTTAGTCGCCCTCCTCTGGACACATTCCAGCTTTTCAATATCTCTCTTGAATTGTGGTGCCCAGAATTGGACACAATATTCCAGATGTGGTCTAACCAAAGCAGAATAGAGGGGTAGCATTACTTCCTTAGATCTAGACACTAGGCTCCTCTTGATGCAGGCCAAAATCCCATTGGCTTTTTTTGCCGCCACATCACATTCCTGGCTCATGTTTAACTTCCTCCCCATGAGGACTCCAAGATCTTTTTCACACGTACTGCTCTCGAGCCAGGCATTGTCCCCCATTCTGTATCTTTGCATTTCATTTTTCCTGCCAAAGTGGAGTATCTTGCATTTGTCACTGTTGAACTTCATTTTGTTAGTTTTGGCCCATCTCTCTAATTTGTCAAGATCGTTTTGAATTCTGCTCCTGTCCTCTGGACTATTGGCTATCCCTCCCAATTTGGTGTCGTCTGCAAACTTGATGATCCTGCCTTCTAGCCCTTCATCTAAGTCATTAATAAAGATGTTGAACAGGACCCAGCCCAGGACGGAACCCTCCTGATGGCACTCCACTCGTCACTCCTTTCCAGGATGAAGAGGAAGCATCGGTGAGCACTCTCTGTGTTCGTCCACTTAACCAATTACAGATCCACCTCACCGTAGTTTTGCCTAGCCCACATTGGACTAGTTTCCTTGCCAGAAGGTCATGGGGGACCTTGTCGAAGGCCTTCCTGAAATCCAGGTACGCTCCATCCACGGCATCATTCCCCGCATCTACCCAGCTTGTAGCTCTTGATTTCAGTAAGGCCTTCGACAAGGTCCCCCATGACCTTCTGGCAAGGAAACTAGTCCAATGTGGGCTAGGCAAAACTACGGTGAGGTGGATCTGTAATTGGTTAAGTGGACGAACACAGAGAGTGCTCACTAATGCTTCCTCCTAATCTTGGAAAGAAGTGACAAGTGGAGTGCCGCAGGGTTCCGTCCTGGGCCCGGTCCTGTTCAACATCTTTATTAATGACTTAGATGAAGGGCTAGAAGGCAGGATCATCAAGTTTGCAGACGACACCAAATTGGGAGGGAGAGCCAAGACTCCAGAGGACAGGAGCAGAATTCAAAACGATCTTGACAGATTAGAGAGATGGGCCAAAACTAACAAAATGAAGTTCAACAGTGACAAATGCGAGATACTCCACTTTGGCAGGAAAAATGAAATGCAAAGATACAGAATGGGGGACAATGCCTGGCTCGAGAGCAGTACGTGTGAAAAAGATCTTGGAGTCCTCGTGGACAGCAAGTTAAACATGAGCCAGCAATGTGATGTGGCGGCAAAAAAAGCCAATGGGATTTTGGCCTGCATCAATAGGAGCATAGTGTCTAGATCTAAGGAAGTAATGCTACCCCTCTATTCTGCTTTGGTTAGACCACATCTGGAATACTGTGTCCAATTCTGGGCACCACAATTCAAGAGAGATATTGACAAGCTGGAATGTGTCCAGAGGAGGGCGACTAAAATGATCAAGGGTCTGGAGAACAAGCCCTATGAGGAGCGGCTTAGGGAACTGGGCATGTTTAGCCTGAAGAAGAGAAGGCTGAGAGGAGATATGATAGCCATGTATAAATATGTGAGAGGAAGCCACAGGGAGGAGGGAGCAAGCTTGTTTTCTGCTTCCTTGGAGACTAGGACGCGGAACAATGGCTTCAAACTACAAGAGAGGAGATTCCATCTGAACATTAGGAAGAACTTCCTGACTGTGAGAGCCGTTCAGCAGTGGAACTCTCTGCCCCGGAGTGTGGTGGAGGCTCCCTCTTTGGAAGCTTTTAAGCAGAGGCTGGATGGCCATCTGTCAGGGGTGATTTGAATGCAATATTCCTGCTTCTTGGCAGAATAGGGTTGGACTGCATGGCCCATGAGGTCTCTTCCAACTCTTTGATTCTATGATTCTATGATTCTATGATTCTATCGAAGAAAGAGATCAGATGAGTCTGGCATGACTTGTTTTTGATAAATCCATGTTGACTATTAGCGATGACTGCATTTGTTTCTAAGTGTTTGCAGACCGCTTCCTTAACAATCTTTTCCAGAATCTTGCCCGGTATCGACGTGAGGCTGACCGGACGGTAGTTGTTTGGGTCGTCCTTTTTTCCCTTCTTGAAGATTGGGACCACACTGGCCCTCCTCCAATCTGCTGGAACTTCTCCCGTTCTCCAAGAACTCTCAAAGATGGTTGCCAATGGTTCCGAAATGACTTCCGCTCGTTCCTTCAATACTCTTCTAGGGTGTAGTTGATCTGACCCTGAAAGGGGACTTGGACTCATTTAGAGCGGCCAGGTATTCCTGGACGACTTCTTTCCCAATTTGGGGTTGGATGTCCTCCAATCCCTCATCCACTCCATCTTGCTGAGGTTGAAGACTCTCTTTTTGTGAGAAGACCGAGGCAAAGAAGGCATTAAGTAGTTCTGCCTTTTCCCTATCCCCTGTCAGCATTGCCCCATCTTCTCCTCGAAGAGGTCCTATCGCCTCCTTGTTTTTCCTTTTTCTACTGACATAAGAATAGAAGCCCTTTTTATTGTTTTTAATGTCCCTGGCAAGTCTGAGCTCGTTTTTTGCTTTAGCCTTGCGGACCTTTTCCCTACAGGTCTTGGCTATTTGTTTGAATTCTTCTTTGGTGATTTCTCCTTTTTTCCACTTCTTGTGCATGTCTCTTTTGTGTCTTAGCACAGTTAGTGCTAAATATGTGAGAGGAAGCCACAGGGAGGAGGGAGCAGATCAGGGGTCTGGAGAACAAGCCCTATGAGGAGCGGTTTAAGAAGCTGGGCATGTTTAGCCTGAAGAAGAGAAGGATGAGAGGAGACATCATAGCCATGAATAAATATGTGAGAGGTAGCCACAGGGAGGAAGGAGCAAGCTTGTTTTCTGCATGTTTTGGTGAAGAAGCAAAATGCACCTCCTTTGTGCACATTATGCATCTCATGTCATAGAATCATAGAATCCTAGAGTTGGAAGAGACCTCATGGGCCATCCAGTCCAACCCCATTTTGCCAAGAAGCACCCCTGACAGATGGCTATCCAGCCTCTGTTTAAAAGCTTCCAAAGAAGGAGCCTCCACCACACTCCGGGGCAGAGAGTTCCACTGCTGAACGGCTCTCAGAGTCTTCCCTGGAGACGCAATGGAACAATGGCTTCAAACTACAAGAGAGGAGATTCCATCTGAACACGAGGAAGAACTTCCTGACTGTGAGAGCCGTTCAGCAGTGCAACTCTCTGCCCTGGAGTGTGGTGGAGGCTCCTTCTTTGGAAGCTTTGAAACAGAGGCTGGATGGCCATCTATCAGGGGTGCTTTGAATGCAATATTCCTGCTTCTTGGCAGGGGGTTGGACTGGATGGCCCATGAGGTCTCTTGGATTCTATGATTCTATGACACAACGAGATGCAGAATGTGCATCAAGGAGGTGCATTTTGCTTCTTCACCCAAACATGCAGAAGAATGGAGACTCCTAACAACAACGTGCTGTAACAAAAATTGGATTCTGTTCTGTTCCTGGTTTGAAAGTGTTATTTCCTGTTTGATTGTGCAGTACTTGCTTTGAAAATAGGTGATCCACTCCAGAAACTTTGTTTCTGTGGCTGCCACAAAGGCAATTGAATTGGTTGAGACTCGATGAGCTGTCCATAGTGCTGAACCCAATCCTGGCACTGGATGTTGTGTAACAAAATGTGAAAAGAAATTTCTGTTCCTGGTTTGAAAGTATTCTTTCCTGTTTAACTGTGCAAGGCCATCCAGTCCAACCCTCTTCTGCAATTAGGGTAAACATTACTATTACTATTACTATTATTATTATTATTCTCAAAGATAATAATAATAATAAGACTCAAGGACTTGGAAGAGAACCCCAAGGACCATCCAGTGCAACCAACCTCCTTTTGCCACAAAAAATAAAATAAAATAATAATAATTATTATCATTATTGTTATCATCATCATCATCATCATCATCATCAAAGAATTGGAAGGGAACCCTCAGGGGCCATCCAGTCTAAACCCTTTATAATAATAATAATAATAATAATAATAATTATTATTATTATTATTATTAAAAAAACCTTTATTTATACCCTGCTACCATCTCCCCAAGGGACTCGGTGCGGCTTACATGAGGCCGAGCCCGCAATACAAACAATACCATAAAGGAAGATAGAATTACTATATTATTATTATTCTTAAAGAATTGGAAGGCAATCCCCAGGAGCCATCCAATCCAACCCATTTCTTCCATAAAAGAAGATAGAATTACTATATTATTATTACCATTATTATTGGAGTCCCAAGGACCATCCAGTCCAACTCCCTATATATTAATATTAATAATAATAATAATAATAATAATAATACTCAAAGACTTGGATGAGAACCTCAAGGGCCGTACATTCCAACCCCCTTCTGCCATAAATATATTATTATTATTATTATTATTATTATTATTATTATTCTCAAAGACTTGGAAGGGGACGCCAAGGGGCATCCAGTCCAACCAACCCCCTTTTGCCACAAAAAATATAAAATTATTATTATTATCTTCCCCCATAAAGGAAGATAGAATTACTATATCATCATCATCATCATCATCATCATCATCATCATTATTATTCTCAAAGAGTTGGAATCCCAAGGACCATCCAGTCCAAACCCCTAAATAATAATAATAATAATAATAATAATAATAATAATACTAAAAGACTTGGAAGAGAACTCCATGGGCCATCCAAACCAACCTCCCTTCTGCCATAAAGATATTATTATTATTATTATTATTATTATTATTATTATTATTATTCTCAAAGAGTGGGAAGGGAACCCCCAGGGGCCATCCAGTCCAACCCCTTTCTTCCATAAAGGAAGATAGAATTACTATATTATTGTATTGTTGAAGGCTTTCATGGCTGGAATCACTAGGTTCTTGTGGGTTTTTTCGGGCTATAGGGCCATGTTCTAGAGGCATTTCTCCTGACGTTTCGCCTGCATCCTCAGAGGTAGTGAGGTCTGTTGGAATTAGGACAATGGGTTTATATATCTGTGGAATGGCTGGGGTGGGGCAAGGAGCTCTTCCCTGCTGCAGTTAGGTGTGAATGTTTAGCTGATCACCTTCATTAGCATTTGAAGGCCTGCCTGAGCCTGGGAAATCTGTTGCTGGGAGGTGTTAATCTGTGCCTGGTTTTTTCCTCTCTGTTGTTTTGCTGTTATAATTTTAGAGTTTTTTTAATACTGGTAGCCAGATTTTGTTCATTTTCATGGTTTCTTCCTTTCTGTTGAAATTGTCCACATGCTTGTGGATTTCAATGGCTTCTCTGTGTAGTCTGACATGGTGGTTGTTGGTGTGGTCCAGCATTTCTGTGTCCTCAAATAATATGCTGTGTCCAGGCTGGTTCCTCAGGTGCTCTGCTATGGCTGATTTCTCTGGTTGAAGTAGTTTGCAGTGCCTTTCATGTTCCTTGATGCATGTCTGGACAATGCTGCTGCGTTTGGTGGTCCCTCTGTAGACTTGTCCACAGCTGCATGGTATACGGTAGACTCCTGCAGAAGGGAGAGGATCCCTCTTGTCCTTTGCTGAATGTAGCATTTGCTGGATTTTCTTGGTGGGTTTGTAGATTGTTTGTATGTTGTGTTTCCTCATCAGCTTCCCTATGAGGTCAGTGGTTCCCTTGATGTATGGCAGGAACACTTTTCCTCTGGGAGGATCTTCATCTTTACTCTCATGGCTTGTTCTTGGTCTATATTATTACTATATTATTATTATTATTATTATTATTATTATTATTATTATTATTATTAGATTCAATGAATTGGAAGGGAACCCCGAGGGCCATCCAGTCCAACCAACCCGCTTTGCCACAAAAATATAAAATAATAATAATAATAATAATAATAATAATTATTATTATTATTAGACTCAAAGACTAGGAAGGGAACCCCAAGGGCCATCCAGTCTAACCAACCCCCTTTGCCACAAAAATATAAAATTATTATTATTATTATTATTATTATTATTATCAAAGAGTTAGAAGAGAACCCCAGGGACCATCCAGTCCAACCCCTTTCTTCCATAAAGGAAGATAGAATTACTATATTATTATTATTATTATTATTATTATTATTATTATTCTCAAAGAGTTGGAAGAGAACCCCAGGGGCCATCCAGTCCAACGACTTTCTGCCATGCAGGGAAAGCACAATCAAAGCCCTCCCGACAGGTGGCCATCCAACCTGTTTAAAAGTCTCCAAAAATGGTGATGATGATGATGATGATCTTGGAGAAGTCCTTTCAAGTTCAAGATTGAAACTGGAGCAGAACTGGCACCTTGCATTGCCTTTCCTGACAACAATACGTATGAGAGCAAGCCAGAGCATGGGTTTGCATTAAGTGGGACATTATCTCCATCTCTTTCCTCTCTTGCTCTTCTGTCCCCAACTCTTCAAGGAACTGGGAACAATGCCTGGAAGAGCTACACAAAGAGAACAAAAATAGCTTATCTGTAAGAGATCCCTTACCTCTTTATGGGCTTCGCTGGAAATTTTATTGGTGTAGCGGAGGACTTCCAGCTCCATGTCCGTCTTGATCACCCGGCTTCAAAGAGAGAAAGAAAAGGGAAACCAGGTTAGGAATTCCCTCAACAGCTCTGGCTGTGATTAAGTTGAAAGAGTGCAAAGAATAACCTAATTTGCAAACCCAGACAAAGAGCGATTACAGGACAATGGCCAATGAAGAAAACTCTTTTTTTGTTGCATGTACAAGAATCTGTATATTTATTCCAATAGCATGTTATCATCTTCTGGAACATCATTCTAACTCTATCAAAGTCCGGATCCTGACCTCATCCAAAGCATATCGGTAAATACTTCATTGTAATTTATTCTAACCACTAACATCTATCACATTGTATTGCCGAAGGCTTTCATGGCCAGAATCACTGGGTTATTGTAGTTTTTTTCGGGCTATATGGCCATGGTCTAGAGCAGGGGTCAGGAACCTTCGGCCCTCCAGGTGTGGTGGACTTCAACTCCCACAATTCCTTGGGCCAAGGTAAGCCTTTGGGGCGAATGCCGAGCCTCAAGGAATTGTGGGAGTTGAAGTCCACCACACCTGGAGGGCCGAAGGTTCCCCATGCCTGGTCTAGAGGCATTCTCTCCTGACGTTTCGCCTGCATCTATGGCAAGCATCCTCAGAGGTACTGAGGTCCTCACTACCTCTGAGGATGCTTGCCATAGATGCAGGTGAAATGTCAGGAGAGAATGCCTCTAGACCATGGCCATATAGCCCGAAAAAAACTACAACAACCCATCTATCACATTATTCATTTATTAATTAATTTATATTTAATTATATATTATTAATATGATGGAATAATTCAGTATGTCCGTCCTGTGTTGCAACCATCACAAGCATCATTGTCTTTTCGTACCGAGAAATGTTTACTGATAATTGTTGCTACTAGAGGTTTACAACAAGCTTTTTCTAAGTAACAGGGAGTATCGGAACATTTTCTGTTACACACGCCACAAGTTAATTGGGTGTGTTATCTGCTTTGGCATATAACAAGACACTAGGTTTGCAAGCTTTGAGCTTTGCATTTGGCTTAGCTTGATGGATCGTCTGCGCTGAAGAAATTTATTTATTTATTTATTTATTTACAACATTTGTATCCTGCCCATATCAGCCCAAAGGCGACTCAGGGCAGTGAAATCTTTGGCTGTTGCTGGGAGTGGTTACGCAGATGAAGCCATTTGGAGTGCCAAGGAAACTACTTGTTTATGGCAAGATAAGGACATTCTACTGATAACTATGTAGAGAGACTATTATTTTTCTATTAGCTGTACCCGCCACGCATCATCATTGTCATCATCATCACCATTCTATCTTCCTTTATGGCAAATGGGGGTTGGACTGGATGGCCCTTGGGGTTCCCTTCCGACCTCTTTGAGACTAATAATAATAATAATAATAATAATTCTATATTTCTTTATGGCAGAAGGAGGTTGGACTGGATGAGCCTTGGGGTTCCCTTCCAACCTACTGAGTCTAATCATCATCATCATCATCATCATCATCGACAACAACAACAACAACATCAACATCCTCATCATTCTATCTTCCTTCATGGCAAACAGGGGTTGGACTGGATAGCCCTTGGGGTTCCCTTCCAACTCTTTGAGAATAATAATAATAATAATAATAATAATAATAGTAATTATAATAATTCTATATTTCTTTATGGAAGAAGGAGGTTGGACTGGATGGCCCTTGGGGTGCCCTTCTAACTTACTGAGTCTAATCATCATCATCATCATCGACAACAACAACAACATCAACGTCCTCATCATTCTATCTTCCTTTATGGCAAACAGGGGTTGGACTAGATGGCCCTTGGGGTTCCCTTCCAACCTCTTTGAGTCTAATAATAATAATAATAAAAAAATAATAATTATTATTATAATTATTATTTCATGTTCCTTTATGGCAGAAGGGATTCATAATAATTAATAATAATAATTAATAATAATAATAATGGCCCTTGGGGTTCCCTTTCAATCTCTTTGAGACTAATGATGATGATGATGATGATGGTGATTCTATATTTCTTTATGGCAAATGGGGGTTGGACTGGATGGTCCTTGGGGTTCCCTTTTAATCTCTTTGAGTCTAATATCTATTATTATTATTACTATTATTATTATTTCATGTTCCTTTATGGCAGAAGGGATTAATAATAATAATTAATAGTAATTAATAATACATCCCACAGTCCTAGACTCTTGGGAAGTGTCCGATGTGTGATCCAATACAACAGCCAACATAGTGATCTTGTTTAGTCTGTATTAATCTTGTTGTGTATCTAACAACAACAACAATTCCATCTTCCTTTATGGCGGAAGGGGGTTGGACTAGATGCCCTTTGTGGGTCTCTTGGGGTAGCCAACATGCTCCCTCCAAGCAGCTGCCAAGCCTCTTCAAGGAAGGATACCTGGCCGTATTTAACCACACCATTCTCTTTTGATGAATTGTTGTGTGAGTCTTAATGTGATTCCGCCGCCCTCCCCTCCAAGAATAAAACATTATTTTTGAATGCGTCCCGGTCTCTTCGACAAGGCTGCTCCTGGCCATTTCTCAAGTTCCTGAATTGGAAGTCCGAAAAGGAGAGAAATTGAATACAAATGAATTCTTGCCGAGAGCCCCGAACTCCTTTGGGGTGCTTCGTAGGAAAGGTGGCAAGTGGCAGAAGACGGAGAGGGAGGGGAACCCATCCCGGCGCATTGTTTTGGCTCGGAGCCCTGCTCCGTTATGAACCTCTGGATGAAGAGCTGAGCTTCAAAAAAGAGAACCCGGAGTAGAAATGGAACTGGGAGAGCGATGGAAGGAGTGAGAGAGCAGAAAGGGCTGTCAATCAGGAAAAAGGAGGGATTGAATCTTGCCGCTATCACAGGCATGGGCAAACTTTGGCCCTCCTCCAGGTGTTTTGGACTTCAACTCCCACAATTACTAACAGCCGGTCTCCCGTTAAGCTATTCCATGCACTCACGAATTGGTTTCGCTTTACTTGAGATCCCCTTATCTTTTTCTGTCGGCAGGGGTGGCTCGTCCATTACGCGAAGTAAGTGGTCGCAGAACACTTTTTTTTTTGCCAGGGGTGCAGAGGCGCCTCTGTAAATGCCCCTCGACCGCCACTTGAGGAGCGCCCCCTCCGCTCACAACAGCCCTAGCAGTCCGGGGGGAGCCTCGGCTTTCTTGCCTCTCTGCTGGTCGATCCTCTTCCCAAAGGGGCCGGGCCCTTGAGCCTAGCCTAGTCCATCTTGTTCCTGCTCCACCTGGCCACCGGAAGCGCGAGCAGGTCCGGCACTCAATCGTTCTCAGTGTTTGATCCCTTCCCCATGACTGGCTCCCTTTCCCAATCCCCCAGCGCTCCACCCGCCTCCTCTCCTCTCCCCAATCCATGGGTGGGCCAAGGGGCTGGCCCACTTCGGGTCCGGAGGCGTGTTTGAAGACCCCAGCATGTGCACCAAAAGTCGCCTCTTCTCCTGACTTTCTCTTCAGCCATTGGGACCAAGAGAGAAAGAGAGAGAGAGAGAGCCCCTCCGGCTGGAGGTATCTCCCACCTCCGCTCCCTCCTTTGTTTTTGCGCCTACCTTCAGGAAAGGTGGGCATCTCCACCTCTCTCTCTCTCTCTCTCTCTCTCTCTCTCTCTCTCTCTTGGTCCCAATGGCTGAGGAGAAAGTCAGGAGAAGAGGTGACTTTTGGTGCACACGCCTGGTCTTCAGGCACGCCTCCGGACCCAAAGCGGGCCAGGCAAGGGAGCAAATGCGGCAAGTGTAGTGTGCGGCGTGTGCATCAAAAGTCACCTCTTCTCCTGACTTTCTCTTCAGCCATTGGGACCAAGAGAGAAAGAGAGAGAGAGAGAGAGAGCCCCTCCGGCTGGAGGTATCTCCCACCTCCGCTCCCTCCTTTGTTTTTGCGCCTACCTTCAGGAAAGGTGGGCATCTCCACCTCTCTCTCTCTCTCTCTCTCTTGGTCCCAATGGTTGAGGAGAAAGTCAGGAGAAGAGGTGACTTTTGGAGCACACGCCGGGGTCTTCAGGCGGCACGCCTCCGGACCCAAAGCGGGCCAGGCAAGGGAGCAAGTGCGGCAAGTGTAGTTACTGGGATGTATAGTTCACCTACAATCAAAGAGCATTCTGAACTCCTCCAATGATGGAATTGAACCAAATATGGCACACAGAACTCCCACGACGAACAGGAAATATATATCAATGATTGGTTGGGGGGGGGGGGGGGGCGGCGGCGCCAAAATACTGTATGCTTACCGTTGAAAATTACCTAGGGCCGCCTCTGTCTGTCGGAGCCCGGCAGAATGCCGAAGGCACTGTTCGGTCTGTCTGTTTTAACTAATTTCCTCTCGCCTATCTATTTGCTCATTAAGTCTTGCAGCTGGGCCAGGTGCCCAGTTGTTTTCAAGCCCCAAATCCTGGGAACTCTCTGGTAACAATTCTCTGGAGACTTTTTAATTAGAGGCTGGAGGGTCGTCTGTCGGGAGGGCTTAGATGGCGTCTTCCTTCCTGGCAGAAACGGGCTAGACTGGATGACCTTTAGGGGACCCTTCCAGCTCTAGGATTGAGTGATTTTAAAGCCACTGATGGCTTTAGAAAGTGTTTGAGGACCGGGACATCTGTAGGGAGACCATGGTGCTTGTTTATAAAGCTACTATATGTCCCCTGCCACGCATTGCTGTGGCCCACATGGAGGTTCTGTGTGGGAGGTTTGGCCCAATTCTATCATTGGTGGGGTTCAGAATGCTCTGTGATTGTAGATGAGCTATAAATCCAAGCAACTACAACTCCCAAATGTCAAAATTCTATTTTCCCCAAACTCCACCAGTGTTCACATTTGGGCATATTGAGTATTCCTGTAGAGTTTGGTCCAGATCCATCATTATTTGAGTGCACAGTGATCTCTGGATGTAGGTGAACTACAACTCCAAAACCAAAGGACACTGCCCACCAAACCCTTCCAGTATTTTCTGTTGGTCATGGGAGAACTGTGTGCCAAGTTTGGTTCAATTCCATCATTGGTGGAGTTCAGAATGCTCTTTGATTGTAGGTGAACTATAAATCCCAGCAACTACAACTCCCAAATGAAAATATCATTTTTTTATTTTAGTGGAGAACACACATTGGGTTGTTAGGTGTATTGTGAGTGCGGAGAGGAGCAAACCAGTGACCACCTGCTGCAATGCAACCTGAGCCCTGCTCCATGCACAATGGAGGACCTCCTTGCGGCAACACCAGAGGCACTCCAAGGGGCCAGATCCTGGTTAAAGGACATTTAATCAACTTCCAAGCTTGCAAATTTTGTGGTTTTTGCCTGTTTTGTTCTGTTAGAAATATAATACAATTGTCTGGTTGCCCCTGACGTGATAAATAAATACTGCAGGAGAGCATGCCGGTCAAGAATAGCGCTCCACAGCCACCTATGGACCCACTCCCAAGACACCAAACTTGGAGGACAATCTTACTCGCACAACGAGGAATCGGCTAAGTAAGTAAGTAAAGTAAGGTTGCAAGAATACATTGGGCCAAGTGGACAATTGGGAACCATTGCTCTAGAACTGTAACCCTGATTTAACTGATAAAGAGCAACACTCAAAAACAAAAAACTAACAGGGGAATTCCAGACAGGAAAAAACCAGGGCCAGCTTACACCTCCCAACAAAGAATTCCCCCGGGCAGGAAGCAGCCAGTCTTTGAAGCTGCAAGGCCATTCAATGCTAATTGAGGTGGCCATGGCAATGTGCACACTTGCCTCAAGAAGACAAGAGTTCTTTCTCCCACCCTGGACATTCCACAGATAGATAGATAAATAGATATCCCAATAGCAAACAATCAGGACCAGCTAACATCTCCCAACCAAGGATTGGAGATTACATCTGAAAATTAGGAAGAACTTCCTGATTGTAAGAGCTGTTTAGCAGTGGAACTCTCTGCCCCAGAGTGTGGTGTAGGCTCCTTCTTTGGAGGCTTTTAAACAGAGGCTGGATGGCCATCTGTCAGGGGTGATTTGAACGGATTTTCCTGCTTCTTGGCAGGGGGTTGGACTGGATGGCTCAAAGCAGCCAGGCTTTGACCCTGGTTAACCCACTGCATGTTTTGAAACTGCTAGCTTGGCAGAAGCTGGGGCTAACAGCAGGAGCTCACCCTGCTCCCCGGATTCAAACCTGTGACCTTTTGATCAGCAAGTTCAGCAGCTCAGAAGGTTAACCTGCTGCACCAGCGGGGTCTCCTTAGGGATAGCATGCTACCCCCCAAAATGGGGAAATGCCTGCAATAACCTCAATATCAGACGAATAAGCGCGATCCAATCCCAGCGCCGGCGAATGTCAGGCTCCGCTGACATTCAAGTGTAATTAAAGCCAACATCCATAGATTTTGCCGACAGAACGCATTTAGAATTAATGCTCTCAAAATGAATCCCAAAAGGAGGCAATAACGGCCTGACATTTATATAACGTTCCCGCATTCCGCCAGGCGTTCAATTAATACTTCTCCGGGTGGTGTTAATTGGAACGGATGTGTTTGTGTTGGTACCAAACGCATAACAACGACCGACCGACGCAAACAGATTTGGCAGCAAATGAGCTCAAGCTAATTTTTCAGGGGCAGTTTATGGTTTGGTTTTGTTTTTCCTTCTCCTTTGGGACGCCGTTCAAGGGCTTCCAAAGGACTTGCCCAAAAAGGAGGGCCTCAGAGAGACAGATTCGAACTCAGAGTCCAAATATCTCCATTTTCCTCTGCAGACCTTTCCCAAAAACATATTCCTAAATTAGGAATATGTTATGGATTTTGAAAAAATGCATTTAGAGAGCCTTTCTGTGCAATTTGGGAGCAAAAGTTCATAGAACCATAAAATAATAATAAGAGTTGGAAGAGAGGTCATTCAGCCTCTGCTTAACAACAACAACAACAACAACAACAACAACAACAACAAACAACAAAAACAACAACAACAAGAACAACAACGTTGCAGCTTGTACAAATAATAAGAGTTGGAAGAGACCACGTGGGCCATGTATACAGGGCCCTTGCCATGCAGGAGATGCACAACCAAAACCCTTTGAACAGATGGCCATTTAGCATCTGCTTAACCATAATAATAATAATAATAACAACAACAATAACAATAATGTTGCAGTTAGTCCAAATAATAGAGTTGGAAGTGACTACGTGGGCCATCTATCCCAAGCCCTTGCCATGCAAGAGAAGCACAATCAAAGCCCTTCCAAAAGCACAATCAAAGCCCTGCTTAACCATAACCATAACTATAACCATAACCATAACAATAATGTTGCAGTTAGTCCAAATAATAGTTGGAAGTGACTACGTGGGCCATCTATCCCAAGCCCTTGCCATGCAAGAGAAGCACAATCGAAGCCCTTCCAAAAGCACAATCAAAGCCCTGCTTAACCATAACCATAACCATAACAATAATAATAATGTTGCAGTTAATCCAAATAATAGAGTTGGAAGTCACAACATAGACCATCTATCCCAAGCCCTTGCCACGCAAGAGAAGCACAATCAAAGCCCTTCCAAAAGTACAATTAAAGCTCTGCTTAACCATAACCATAACCATGATGATGATGATGCAGTTAGTCCAAATAATAGAGTAATAATAATAATAATGTTGCAGTTAGTCCAAATAACAGAGTTGGAAGTCACTACATGGGCCATCTAGCCCAAGCCCTTGCCACGCAAGAGAAGCACAATCAAAGCCCTTCCAAAAGCATCATCAAAGCCCTGCTTAACCATGATGATGATGGTGATGATGATGTTGCAGTTAGTCCAAATAATAGAGTTGGAAGTAACTATGTGGGCCATCTTGCCCAAGCGATTGCCATGCAAGAGAAGCACAATCAAAGCCCTTCCAAAAGTACAATCAAAGCCCTTCTTAACCATAACCATAACCATAATAATAATGTTGCAGTTATCCAAATAATAGAGTTGGAAGTCACTACGTGGATCATGTAGTCCAAGCCCTTCCTTGCTATGCAGGAAAAACACCATCAAAGCCCTCCCAACAGATGGCCATTCAGCCTCTACTTAACAACAAGAACAACAAGAACAACTACAAGAACAACAATAATATTGCAGCAACTACAACAACAATGTTGCAGTTAGTCCAAATAATAGAGTTGGAAGTGACCACGTGGACTATGTAGTCCAAGCACTTGCTATGCAGGAAAAGAACCATCAAAGCCCTCCCAACAGATGGTCATTCAGCCTCTGCTTAACAACAATAACAACAATATTGCAACAACAAGAACAACAATGTTGCAGTTAGTCCAAATAATAGAGTTGGAAGAGACCACATGGGCTATGTAGTCCAAGCACTTGCTATGCAGGAAAAGCACCATCAAAGCCCTCCCAACAGATGGCCATTCAGCCTCTGCTTAACAACAACAACAACAACAACAATGTTGCAATTAGTCCAAAAAATAGAGTTGGAAGTGACCACGTGGGCCATGCAGTCCAAGCCCTTGCTATGCAGGAAAAGCACCATCAAAGCCCTCCCAACGGATAGCCATTCACCCTCTGCTTAACAACAACAACAACGTTGTAATATTTTAAAGGGTAATGACGATGAAGAATTAAGATGTAATAACTAGAACTGTGTATAATGTTTTTCCCTCTGTCCCTTCAACTCTCTTCTTCCCTGCCGACATAATCAGATACTTAATTTAAGAGTTAATCTACTAATGATTCCTAATGGGATGCAGAATGCAAATGCTAGGAACGTTGCAATATTTGGGTAGTGTCTATAGAGACCCCTGCAAAGGTGCCCAGATATGTATATTTGGCTCTCGTTCAGACACACTGAGACAAAGAAGAGGGAATAGAGCTGAGAAAACGAAGACATACCATTCAGCGATCTCAGGGTGAAGGATTTTGTTGTTGACGTTAAACCTGCAAAACAAAACAGAGAAACAAACAGAAAATTAACCAAGTGCTCTATAGAAGCTTCACATAGCAGGCTGGTTCCCATGTCATCAACAAAGCTATTGCAAAATCCAAGATTATTTATTGCAAAAAAGATTCAATATTTTCAGTATTTTTAGCTGTACAAAATGCATAAAGTTGTGGGTGAACTACAACTCACAACATGCCAGGTTAACCCCCTGAAGTACTCCATCAGTACTTAAAGTTTCTTATGTTGGGCAAGTTTGCTCTGGATGCATCATGGGTGGGGTTTTGCGTGCTCTCTGGCTGCAGGGTAAACTACAACTCCCACTATGGTGAGTCAGTCCTTTCATTGTCTCCAGTAGGTTGAGTTAGTAGTCATGGGGGTTCTGTGTGCCAAGTTGGGTCCAGATCCATCATCGGTACAGGTCACTGTTTCTCCTGAGGTGGGTGAACTACAACTCCCACTATGGTGAGTCAGTCCCCACACTGCCTCCAGTAGGTTGGGTTACTAGGCATGGGGGTTCTGTGTGCCAAGTTGGGTCCAGATCCATCATCGGTGCAGGTCACTGTTTCTCCTGTGGTGTGTGAACTACAACTCCCACTATGGTGAGTCAGTACCCACATTGCCTCAAGTAGGTTGAGTTAGTAGTCATGGGGGTTCTGTGTGCCAAGTTGGGTCCAGATCCATCATCGGTGCAGGTCACTGTTCCTCCTGTGGTGGGTGAACTACAACTCCCACTATGGTGAGTCAGTCCTCACATTTCCTCCAGTAAGTTGAGTTAGTAGTCATGGGGGTTCTGTGTGCCAAGTTGGGTTCAGATCCATCATTGGTACAGGTCACTGTTTCTCCTGTGGTGGGTGAACTACAACTCCCACTATGGTGAGTCAGTCCCCACATTTCCTCCAGTAAGTTGAGTTAGTAGTCATGGGGGTTCTGTGTGCCAAGTTGGGTACAGATCCATCATCGGTACACATCACTGTTTCTCTTGTGGTGTGTGAACTACAACTCCCACTATGGTGAGTCAGTCCCCACACTGCCTCCAGTAGGTTGAGTTAGTAGACATGGGGGTTCTGTGTGCCAGGTTGGGTCCAGATCCATCACCAGTACAGGTCACTGTTTCTCCTGTGGTGGGTGAACTACAACTCCCACTATGGTGAGTCAGTCCCCACATTGCCTCCAGTAGGTTGGGTTAGTAGTCATGGGGGTTCTGTGTGCCAAGTTGGGTCCAGGTCCATCACCAGTACAGGTCACTGTTTCTCCTGAGGTGGGTGAACTACAACTCCCACTATGGTGAGTCAGTCCCCACATTGCCTCCAGTAGGTTGAGTTAGTAGTCATGGGGGTTCTGTGTGCCAAGTTGGGTCCAGGTCCATCATCGGTACAGGTCACTGTTTCTCCTGAGGTGGGTGAACTACAACTCCCACTATGGTGAGTCAGTCCCCACACTGCCTCCAGTAGGTTGGGTTACTAGGAACGGGGGTTCTGTGTGCCAAGTTGGGTCCAGATCCATCATCGGTGCAGGTCACTGTTTCTCCTGTGGTGTGTAAACTACAACTCCCACTATGGTGAGTCAGTACCCACATTGCCTCAAGTAGGTTGAGTTAGTAGTCATGGGGGTTCTGTGTGCCAAGTTGGGTCCAGATCCATCATCGGTGCAGGTCACTGTTCCTCCTGTGGTGGGTGAACTACAACTCCCACTATCGTGAGTCAGTCCTCACATTTCCTCCAGTAAGTTGAGTTAGTAGTCATGGGGGTTCTGTGTGCCAAGTTGGGTTCAGATCCATCATTGGTACAGGTCACTGTTTCTCCTGTGGTGGGTGAACTACAACTCCCACTATGGTGAGTCAGTCCCCACATTTCCTCCAGTAAGTTGAGTTAGTAGTCATGGGGGTTCTGTGTGCCAAGTTGGGTACAGATCCATCATCGGTACACATCACTGTTTCTCTTGTGGTGTGTGAACTACAACTCCCACTATGGTGAGTCAGTCCCCACACTGCCTCCAGTAGGTTGAGTTAGTAGACATGGGGGTTCTGTGTGCCAAGTTGGGTCCAGATCCATCACCAGTACAGGTCACTGTTTCTCCTGTGGTGGGTGAACTACAACTCCCACTATGGTGAGTCAGTCCCCACATTGCCTCCAGTAGGTTGGGTTAGTAGTCATGGGGGTTCTGTGTGCCAAGTTGGGTCCAGGTCCATCACCAGTACAGGTCACTGTTTCTCCTGAGGTGGGTGAACTACAACTCCCACTATGGTGAGTCAGTCCCCACATTGCCTCCAGTAGGTTGAGTTAGTAGTCATGGGGGTTCTGTGTGCCAAGTTGGGTCCAGGTCCATCATCGGTACAGGTCACTGTTTCTCCTGAGGTGGGTGAACTACAACTCCCACTATGGTGAGTCAGTCCCCACACTGCCTCCAGTAGGTTGAGTTAGTAGTCATGGGGATTCTGTGTGCCAAGTTGGGTCCAGGTCCATCACCAGTACAGGTCACTGTTTCTCCTGTGGTGGGTGAACTACAACTCCCACTATGGCGAGTCAGTCCCCACACTGCCTCCAGTAGGTTGAGTTAGTAGTCATGGGGGTTCTGTGTGCCAAGTTGGGTCCAGGTCCATCATCCGTACAGGTCACTGTTTCTCCTGTGGTGGGTGAACTACAACTCCCACTATGGTGAGTCAGTCCTTTCATTGTCTCCAGTAGGTTGAGTTAGTAGTCATGGGGGTTCTTGGTGCCAAGTTGGGTCCAGATCCATCATCGGTGCAGGTCACTGTTTCTCCTGTGTGGGTGAACTACAACTCCCACTATGATGAGTCAGTCCCCACATTGCCTCCAGTAGGTTGAGTTAGTAGTCATGGGGGTTCTGTGTGCCAAGTTGGGTCCAGATCCATCATCAGTACAGGTCACTGTTTCTCCTGTGATGGGTGAACTAAAACTCCCAGAAAGGTCAGTTCTCTCCAAACCCCTCCAGTAATCAATTTTTGGCATATCAGGTATGTGTGCCAAGTTTGGTCCAGATCCATCAGTGTTTGGGTTCACAGTGCTCTTGTTGGCGTGCAGCAGAGTTTCGCAGAAGCTCAGAATAATGGACTCTGGAGTCTCCCGGTAAAAGCAGGTTTCAGCTTTACTAAAGCAGCTCATAACATACAACATGCTTCATCAGCGGACAGACGAGAAGAACACAAACCGAAAGAGATTGGCACAAAGCAAACTGCAGCTGGAAGGGAGTTTATCTCTGGCACTCCCTAATTCTTCACACAGCATGAACTCAGGGTCACATTCTCACAGCCGGTTATTTTGCTGTCTTTAACCCTTTTGTGTCAACCTACATCCTGGCAATACAATTCTATTACAATCTCAATCCTATCACATAAAATTACATTTAAACATACATCATACACAAATCATACACTGACAGCTCTCTGGATGTAGGTGAATGTTGGGTTTCAGCCTGTGTGTGAACCTGAGCCTGATTCTCTGATTGTATTCCCTGATGCCAATATAGATGTCAATGTGATTTCTGAGGCCAATTTAGATGATGATGGTTTGAGTAGTGAAAATCCTACAGCCTTGGAAAGTGAAAGTCAAAATTCCCGTGAGAACATGCATTCCGAGCCGAGTGGAGAAGTTTCACTCCCTTTTCCTCCCAGCCTTGGTTCTCCAGAGAATCTGACACCTGGTCTGCCTAAAGAGGATAGGCAGGGGCAGATTTGGCAGAGCCGGGGAGAAGCACAAATTTTACGTAGGTCAGCCAGATTGAGAGAAATGCAATGAGATGGTGTCTTCCTTTATGGCAGAAGGGGGCCGGACTGGAAGGCCCTTGGGGTACCTTCTAGGAATCTATAGCCCTACTTCGACCACGAATCTGTGAATCTCTCTGATGCAGGATGGCCATCCTTGATCTCTCCCAATAACTCTCTCCCATGATTCTATAATATGTATTTTTTAAATGGAGGTGGTTGGCCATCTGTCAGGAGGGCTTTGATGGTGACTTCCTTTTTGGCAGAAAGAGGGTTGGACTGAATGGCCCTTGGGGTGCCTTCTAGGAATCTATAGCCCTACTTCGACCACGAACCTGTGAATCTCTCTGACCCAGGATGGCCATCTGGGATCTCTCCAAACAATTCTCTTCCATATGTATTTTTTTAATGGAGGGTGGGTGGCCATCTGTCAGGAGGGCTTTGATGGTGTCTTCCTTTATGGCAGAAAGGGGGTTGGGACTGAATGGCCCTTGGGGTGCCTTCTAGGAATCTACAGCCCAACTTTGACCACGAACCTGCGAATCTCTCTGATGCAGGATGGCCATCCTTGATCTCTCCCAATAACTCTCTTCCATGATTCTATCATATGTATATTTTTTTAAATGGAGGTGGATGGCCATCTGTCAGGAGGGCTTTGATGGTGTCTTCCTTCATAGCAGAAAAGGGGTTGGACTGGATGGCCCTTGGAGTACCTTCTAGGAATCTATAGCCCTTCTTCAACCACGAATCTGCGAATCTCTTTGACGCAGGATGGCCATTTGGGATCCCTCCCAACAATTCTCTTCCATGATTCTATAATATGTTTTTTTTATGGAGATGGATGGCCATCTGTCAGGAGGGCTTTGATGGTGTCTTCCTTTATGGCAGAAGGAGGTTGAACTGGATGGATGGCCCTTGGGGTACCTTCTAGGAATCTACAGCCCTACCTCGACCACGAACCTGCGAACCTCTCTGATGCGGGATGGCCATCTGAGATCTCTCCAAACAATTCTCTTCCATATGTATTTTTTTAATGGAGGGTGGGTGGCCATCTGTTGGGAGGGCTTTGTTGGTGTCTTCCTTTATGACAGAAGGGGGTTGAACTGGATGGCCCTTGGGGTACCTTCTAGGAATCTACAGCCCTACTTCGACCACGAACCTGCGAACCTCTCTGACGCGGGATGGCCATCTGGGATCTCTCCAAACAATTCTCTTCCATATGTATTTTTTAATGGAGGTGGATGGCCATCTGTCAGGAGGGCTTTGATGGTGACTTCCTTTATGTTAGAAAGGGGGTTGGACTGAATGGCCCTTGGGGTGCCTTCTAGGAATCTATAGCCCTACTTCGACCACGAACCTGTGAATCTCTTTGACGCAGGATGGCCATTTGGGATCTCTCCAAACAATTCTCTTCCATATGTATTTTTTTATTGGAGGGTGGATGGCCATCTGTCAGGAGGGCTTTGATGGTGTCTTCCTTTATTGAAGAAAGGGCGTTGGACTGGATGGCCCTTGGGGTAACTTCTAGGAATCTATAGCCCTACTTCGACCACGAACCTGCGAATCTCTTTGACGCAGGATGGCCATTTGGGATCCCTCCCAACAATTCTCTTCCATGATTCTATAATATGTTTTTTTTTAATAGAGGTGGATGGCCATCTTTCAGGAGGGCTTTGATGGTGACTTCCTTTATGGCAGAAGGGGGTTGAACTGGATGGATGGCCCTTGGAGTACCTTAGGAATCTATAGCCCTACTTCGACCACAAACCTGCGAATCTCTTTGACGCAGGATGGCCATTTGGGATCCCTCCCAACAATTCTCTTCCATGATTCTATAGTATGTTTTTTTTTTATGGAGATGGATGGCCATCTGTCAGGAGAGTTTGGGTTGTGCCTTATGGCAGAAGGAGGTTGGGATGGATGGCCTTTAGGGTCAACTCTAGGACATCCCAGTTCGCTTGCTCGGCCAAACCCTGAGGAGTTATTTCAGAGGTCTTAGGAACAGGTATCACATTTCTAGAATTGGATGTTTTCCTCCCGTTTCTCCAGCACGTCTGCAGCGAAATGTTCGTTTGTCTCATCATAATGAAGCCAACGGCTGCAGGAACTCAAGCGGTCTTCGGCAGCAGGGCAGCGCGCGGCTAATGAGATTGCCTTGCTTTGAACACAAAGGAAATCCTTTTTTTCCCTCTCAATAGCAAGAATTTAAAGACCATTATGCCCTTGCCAAAAAATAATAAGGGGGAAAAAGAAAGGTACGGTTCAGCACAAAAGCAACAAATGAGGATGCAAAAGCTAGTTAAATATCAAGGCAAACGGGTGCAAAAACCCACGGAGAGGCAAAATGGCACCATGATGATTCACTTGCCAAAAAAGAAATAGTGGGAGAAGAGGTACGGCTTGACACAAAAGCAAACCAACGCGGATGCAAAAGCTAGTTAGGCATCAAGGCAAACGGGTGCAAAACGGCACCGTTTGGAGACG
Organism: Anolis sagrei; assembly: GCF_037176765.1. Taxonomy (NCBI): domain Eukaryota; kingdom Metazoa; phylum Chordata; class Lepidosauria; order Squamata; family Anolidae; genus Anolis; species Anolis sagrei. Next base: position 3,665,840 of record NC_090028.1, on the reverse strand, counting down.
AAAAGTTGGGATTCAAAGCATCCCAACATGATCTGAGATAGCGATGAAAGGAAGAATGAAATATAAGAGACACTAAATTGGATTATATTCTGGAATCAAGATCAAAACAGCCAAAAGGAGGAGTTTTTCTAGAGTTCATGGACAAAAGAGTCCAATCAGGGGAATGGGAAACGTGAGATGTCTCCGCAGTCGGCACAATCGCAAACTGGAAACGAAATGTTTCCATGCAAGATTGGAAAGCGTTGGCTTGTTGTGCTGCACAATCCATATGTCCGATATTGAAAATGCCAATTATTATGTCAATAACGTTGTAGTTCAGTCAGCTGAGGATGATGATGAGGGGTCTGGATATGCTCAGAAAGAGGGGGTGTTAGAAGAGGATGGTGATTCCTCGGTTGGGAAAACGGAGGGGTATTTGGGTAATTCTCTGTTGGAAAACGAAACTGTTTTAGAAGCTGACAGGCAGAGAAGGAAGGGAGGGAGGTGAGATAGAGAGTCAAGACTGTTTCTGCAGAGGAAGAATTCCAGGTGCAAGCCAGGCCATGGGAAAGTGAGACCGAGAGGGACTACTCAAGGTTGAAGGAATGCTTTCATGGGTTGTTGTAGGTTTTTTCGGGCTATATGGGCATGGTCTAGAGACATTCTCTCCTGACATTTCGCCTGCATCTATGGCAAGCGTCCTCAGAGGTAGTGAGGTCTGTTGGAACTAGGAAAAGTGGTTCATATATCTGTGGAATGACCAGGGTGAGACAAAGGGCTCTTGTCTGCTGGAGCTAGGTGTGAATGTTTCAACTGGCAACCTTGAATAGCATATAATGGCCTGACATTGCCTAGAACAAACTTTTGTTGAGAGGTGATTAGATGCCCTTGTTTGTTTCCTCTCTGTTGTTTTGCTGTTGTAATTTTAGAGTTTTTTTAATATTGGTAGCCAGATTTTGTTCATTTTCATGGTTTCCTCCTTTCTGTTGACATTGTCCACATGCTTCTTGTGGATTTCAATGGCTTCTCTGTGTAGTCTGACATGGTGGTTGTTGGTGTGGTCCAGCATTTCTGTGTTCTCAAATAAAATGCTGTGTCCAGGCTGGTTCATCAGGTGTTCTGCTATGGCTGACTTCTCTGGTTGAAGGAGTCTGCAGTGCCTTTCATGTTCCTTGATTCGTGTTTGGGCGCTGCATGTGGTGGTTCCCAATTTCAACAGAAAGGAGGAAACATCTTTTGCGGCTAGCAACCACTGCAGCATGCTGACCACGTGGTTCTAGTGACCATATGAGCTTCAGGTGAAGTAACTCTTGGAGCACGACAGCCATTGCTATCATTGCCAAAGAGGAAGATGACAATGAGAGGCCTGCCACTGCCGAGTCCACCACCATCAAAGAGGATGGTCATCTGTTGGGGGTGATTTTATTATGTTTTTCCTGCATGGCAGAAGGGGGTTGGACTGGATAGATTCTGGGGTCTCTGCTATTATTATTATTATTATTATTATTATTATTATTATTATTATTAGAATCATAGAATCATAGAATCAAAGAGTTGGAAGAGACCTCCTGGGCCATCCAGTCCAACCCCATTCTGCCAAGAAGCAGGAATATTGCATTCAAATCACCCCTGACAGATGGCCATCCAGCCTCTGTTTAATAGCCTCCAAAGAAGGAGCCTCCACCACACTCCGGGGCAGAGAGTTCCACTGCTGAACGGCTCTCACAGTCAGGAAGTTCTTCCTCATGTTCAGATGGAATCTCCTCTCTTGTAGTTTGAAGCCATTGTTTCGCGTCATAGTCTCCAAGGAAGCAGAAAACAAGCTTGCTCCCTCCTCCCTGTGGCTTCCTCTCACATATTTATACATGGCTATCATATCTCCTCTCAGCCTTCTCTTCTTCAGGCTAAACATGCCCAGCTCCTTAAGCCACTCCTCATAGGACTTGTTCTCCAGACCCTTGATCATTTTAGTCGCCCTCCTCTGGACACATTCCAGCTTGTCAATATCTCTCTTGAATTGTGGTGCCCAGAATTGGACACAATATTCCAGGTGTGGTCTAACCAAGGCAGAATAGAGCATGGGGAGCATGACTTCCCTAGATCTAGACACTAGGCTCCTCTTGATGCAGGCCAAAATCCCATTGGCTTTTTTTGCCGCCACATCACATTCCTGGCTCATGTTTAACTTCTTGTCCACGAGGACTCCAAGATCTCTTTCACACGTCCTGCTCTCGAGCCAGGCCTCATCGTCCCCCATTCTGTATCTTTGCATTTCGTTTTTCCTGCCAAAGTGGAGTATCTTGCATTTGTCACTGTTGACAAATTATTATTCCACTGCAGTTAATAATAATAGTCTTATTATTATTATTGTTATTATTATTATCCCATTGTAGTAGCCCAATTGGTTAAACCTTTGTGATGGCTGAACTGCTGACCTGAAGGATGGTGGTTTGAATCCACGAGCTGGGGTGAGCTCTCATCTGTCAACTCCAGCTTCCCATATGGGGACATGAGAGAAGCCTCCCACAGAATGGTAACACAACCAGGTGTCCCTTGGGCAACGTCTCTGCAGACGGCCAATTCTCTCACAACAGAAACGACTTGCAGTTTCTCAAGTTGCTTCTGACACTATAAAGATTACTGGACTGGATGGCCTCTGGGGTTGCTCCTATTATTATTATTGTTGTTGTTATTTGATGCACAACAAGACGATCACACAGCAAACAAGATCATTATGCTAGCTGTTGCACTGGATCACACATCGGACACTTCCCAAGCTAACTAGAGGTCAGCTGTGACCAGCAGTGCTGCAGGATTTGAAGAGGCACGAATGGAAGGCGAAAGGGAGAAATGTGCCAAGAGGAAGGCGTGTCAAGCCAACCTTGACTTGGTAACCTACGTCCTCACTGCGGGACAACATGCGGATTGAGAATAGAGCTTCAAAGCCACCTACGGAGCCACCGCCAAGACACTGCACTTGGAGGACCATCATCCTCGGGCTACAAGGAATCGCCTAAGTAAGCAAATACAAAATGTATTACCTATGAAGAGTTACTTACTTGCTGATTCCGTCAAAAGAGGCTTCCCTGGTCACACTTTGGCTGTCGGTGTTGACTCCTCGCTGCAAGAGAAGGCAAAGTAAGCATTTTAAGCACAAAGAGGAACTCCTTTTTGTCCTAACGGGAAGTGCTACTGCAAAAAGACCTCTCCTGAGCACAAAATGGCCCAGGAAGGACCATTTTGGATAATTTTGGATTTGGAAATAAATAGACAACTGTATAGCATTATTCGGTAGACTTGCAACAAGCCACTTACCAGAGTGAGAAGAACAGAAGGGCTCTTTGATGCCAAAACATCGGCGATCTAAGGAAGGAAAAGAGAATAAAATCATAATAGATTTCATTGGTTATTCCTGTTTGCTACAAGGTCAGATATAAACATTTTTTTTCGCCTCCTGAAAAAAAAAATCATAATATCACAAAGGACGACCACCGCGCCCGCTTCATAGGAAATCTTCTACAAAACAGGAGCTTTTTTGTTGAGTTCTAGGACCAGAGAAACAGGTTTTGTTATTGGGTTGTTGTAGGTTTTTTCGGGCTATATGGCCATGGTCTAGAGGCATTTTCTCCTGACGTTTTGCCTGCATCTATGGCAAGCATCCTCAGAGGTACCTGAGGATGCTTGCCATAGATGTAGGCGAAACATCAGGAGAGAATGCCTCTAGAACATGGCCATATAGCCCGAAAAAACCTACAACAACACAGTGATTCCGGCCATGAAAGCCTTCGACAATAGATTTTGTTATGCTTTTGTGTTATATTGTGTTATTGTATTGTTGGGCATGGCCTCATGTAAGCTGCACCGAGTCCCCTTGTGGGAGATGGAGCGGGGTATAAATAAAGTTTTATATTATTATTATTATTATTATTATTATTATTATTATTATTATTATTATAGATGGTGGAAACAGAAGCACGGCCTGCCTCAGGGGAGCGTGCTTGCTCCATCCATGTTTACACAAATGACTAGCCACTGCTGGAAGGGACAGAGTTTCATCTATGTTGACGATCGTGCCATCACCACTCAAACAGAGAGTTTTGAAATGGTTGAACAGAAGCTCTGAAAAGCTTTAAGTGCTCTTACTGCCTATTACAGGCAAAACCAGCTGACTCCTAATCCACCTAAAACACAGATGTGTGCTTTTCACCTTAACAACAGACATGCATCCCGAGCTCTGAGGATCACCTGGGAAGGGATCCCACTGGAGCATTGCAGCGCACCCAAATACCTGGGAGTCACTCTGGACCGGGCTCTGACTTACAAGAAGCACTGCTTGACTATCAGGAAAAAAGTGAGCGCTAGAAACAATATCATACGAAAGCTGACTGGCACAACCTGGGGATGACAAACAGACACAGTGAAGACATCTGCCCTTGCACTTTGCTACGCTGTTGCTGAATACATATGTCCAGTGTTAAAACTGGATGTACATGTTGCACTATCACAGGATATCTGAACACCACCCCACTGGAGGAATTCCACTGTTTAGCCAGTATTGCACCCCCTGACATCTGCCGGGAAGTACAGTCTGTAATGAGAAGACCAAGGCAGTGACATCTCCGGCCCATCCTCTGTTTGGATATCAGCCAGCAAGCCAATGCCTCAAATAAAAAAAATAGCTTCCTAAGATCTACAGAGATACTTGCAGGAACACCTCAGCAAGCGAGACTCCAAAAGTGGCAGGCTAAAACTCGGAACAGCACTCGTGGCTGAGATTGGATGAGAAACTATCTCCTGGGCACACAGAAGACTGGGCAACTTGGAATGCTGTGAGATGCAGAGCCAGCTTAAGAAATGGGGCTACAAAGTGGAGTCCACAACATGCGAGTGTGGAGAAGAGCAAACCACAGACCATTGACTACAATGCAACCTGAGCCCTGCCACCAGAGGCGGCCCTAGGTAATTTTCAACGGTAAGCAAACAGTATTTTGGCGCGCCCCTCCCCCACCAATCATTGATATATATTTCCTGTTCATTGTGGGAGTTCTGCGTGCCATATTTGGTTCAATTCCATCATTGGTGGAGTTCAGAATGCTCTTTGATTGTAGGTGAACTATACATCCCAGTAACTACACTTGCCGCGCTTGCTCCCTTGCCTGGCCCGCTTTGGGTCCGAGGCGTGCCTGAAGACACCGGCGTGTGCACCAAAAGTTGCCTCTTCTCCTGACTTTCTCCTCAGCCATTGGGACCAAGAGAGAGAGAGAGAGAGAGAAAGAGGTGGAGATGCCCACCTTTCCTGAAGGTAGGCGCAAAAACAAAGGAGGGAGCGGAGGTGGGAGATACCTCCAGCCGGAGGGGCTCTCTCTCTCTCTCTTGGTCCCAATGGCTGAAGAGAAAGTCAGAAGAAGAGGCGACTTTTGGTGCGCATGCTGGGGTCTGCAGACACGCCTCTGGACCCAAAGCGGGCCAGGCACGGCGGCTCTGCCCCTTGGCACACCCGCGGATTGGGGAGAGGAGAGGAGGCGGGTGGAGCACCGGGGGATTGGGAAAGGGAGCCAGTCATGGGGAAGGGATTGAACACGGAGAATGATCCGCGCTCGCGCTCGCGCACCCGGTGACTGGGTGGAGCAGGAACGAGAGGGGCTAGGTGAGACTCAAGGGCCCGGCCCCTTTGGGAAGAGGATTCCCCGGCAGCGAGGCAAGAAAGCTGAGGCTCCCCCCGGACTGCTAGGGCCTTTGTGAGCGGAGGGGGCGCTCCTCAAGTGGCGGTCGAGGGGCATTTACAGAGGCGCCTCTGCACCCCTGGCAAAAAAAGTGTTCTGCGACCGCTTACTTCGTGTAATGGATGAGCCGCCCCTGCCTGCCACATGCACAATGGAGGACCTTCTCACAACGACACCAGAGGCACTCCAAGTCAAAGCACATTTACTACAATGCCAAGTTTTAAAATTTTGTTTGTGTTTTTTTTAAATACACTATAACTGTACCATCAATTTGCTTCTGACACATTACTATTATTATGATTACATCCATAGAATCAAGTGTTAAGCATATCAAAACAAGGAAAAGGAAAGGAGGAAATCAAACAATAGTTGGGTTCAAATCAACGTGTCCCTCTCTTTCTCCTAAATCAGTCACTTCAAAAGCCCTGCTGGACCAATCAAAGTCTTTGCCTTTCTTCTTTGTACCAGAAACATCTCTGCAAATTGGACATTTTGCTCAGCAGAGGGAGGACCGCGAGGTAATAGGATAGCCATCATTAAATATTTGAAGGAATGGAATGCCTTGTAGGAAATGGAAAAGGCTTATTTTCTGCAGCTCCGGAGATGAAAATGTGAAGCAATAGATTCAGAATAAGAGAAGAGGGATTTCATTCACCCAAATGTTAAGGAGAACTTGTCTTCCTCTCAATATTCGAGATATGGAGCTAATGTGTCAGGATGAAGCCTGCATCTATGGCAAGCATCCTCAGAGGTAAGCTACCTCTGAGGATGTTTGCCATAGATGCAGGCGAAACGTCAGGAGAGAATGCCTCTAGAACAGGGGTCCTCAAACTTTTTAAACCGGGGGCCAGTTTACTGTCCCTCAGACCGATGGAGGGCCGGACTATAGTTTTTTTTAAAAAAAATCAATTAAAAAATTCCTATGCACATTGCACATATTTTATTTTGCTGTGTGGAAGGACTCTTAGAGGGGGTTCTTTCTAGACCTCTTTAGGCAGTAATTCTAGGAGCAGAGAATGGGAAATTTTCCTATTTCTAGTCTGAACAAAATCTAAAATTATAACTGTAAATAAAGAACAACACTTAAACATAGGGGAACTCCAGACAAGAAACAATCTGGGCCAGCTAATCACCTCTCAACAAAGGATTCTCCCTAAAAACTGTCAGGCTATGAAATGGCAATCAAGGTGGCCAATTGAAACATTCATACCTACCTCCAACAGACAAGAGTTCTTTCTCCCACCCTGGATCTTCCAAGATTTTCCTGGTTAAAGGTTTTCCTCTGACATGAAGTCCAGTCGTGTCTGACTCTGGGGTGTGGTGCTTATCTGGATTTCTAAGTTGAAGAGCCAGCGTTGTCCGTAGACACCTCCAAGGTCATGTGGCCAGCATGACTGCATGGAGCACCAGGGCAGCCTCCCTTGGACAACGTGAGCCTGCCAAGGGAGGAGCAGGCCCGCGCGGCTTACTTGCGAGTAAAGCACCTCACGAGGTGCTTTACGCGCAAGTAGACCACGCGGAGCAGCCTCCCTTGGCTGGCTCAGGCTCCCTTGGCTGGCTCAGTCCCGATGGACACCGTGAGCCTGCCAAGGGAGGAGCAGGCCTGCGCGGCTTACTTGTGAGTAAAGCACCTCGCGAGGTGCTTTACACGCAAGTAGACCACGCGGAGCAGCGTCCCTTGGCTGGCTCAGGCTGTCCATCAGACCCGATGGACAGCGTGAGCCTGCCAAGGGAGGAGCAGGCCCGCGCGGCTTACTTGCGAGTAAGGGAGGCTGCTCCGCGTGGTCTACTTGCGTGTAAAGCACCTCGCGAGGTACTTTACGCGCAAGTAGACCACGCGGAGCAGCCTCCCTTGGCTGGCTCAGGCTCCCTTGGCTGGCTCAGTCCCGATGGACACCGTGAGCCTGCCAAGGGAGGAGCAGGCCTGCGCGGCTTACTTGCGAGTAAAGCACCTCGCAATGTGCTTTACACGCAAGTAGACCACGCGGAGCAGCCTCCCTTGGCTGGCTCAGGCTGTCCATTAGGCCCGATGCACAGCGTGAGCCAGCCAAGGGAGGCTGCTCTGCGTGGTCTACTCGCGAGGTGCTTTACGCGCGAGTAGACCATGCGGAGCAGCCTCCCTTGGCTGGCTCGCGCTGTCCATCGGGCCTGACGGATAGCGTGAGCCAGCCAAGGGAGGGGCACTGTGTGTGGGGGGGGGGCGCTCCTCCTCCTCCGCGGGCCGGATCAGGGCCCTTGGCGGGCCGGAAGTGGCCCGCGGGCCGTAGTTTGGGGACCCCTGCTCTAGAACATGGCCATATAGCCAGAAAAAAACCTACAACAACCCTATTATTATTATTATTATTATTATTATTATTATTATTATTAGCCGTCCCCTGCCATGTGTTGCTGTGGCCCAGTCTGGTGATCTGGAAAATAAAGTAATGAGAAAGTGTTGGTTTCTATATATGTAATTCCTTTCTGCTTGTGAGTAAACAGTATTTCTTGCTGTTTCTTTGCCAGTGTTGATGTGGAGAGTGTCTGGTTTGCCTACTCTGGAGCATGCAACATATCATTGCCCTTCTTGAAGGGCCTCTTTCAAATCTGTGATACTATATCTGTGTGTGTGTGTGTGTGTGTGTATGTGTGAGAATCATATCTATCTGTATTTATGACTGGATGGCTCTTTGTCAGGAGGGCTCTGATTCCATTTCCTTGCCCTGATGAAGGGAGTTGGACTGGATGGCCTTAAGTATTTTCTGTTGGTCATGGGGGTTCTGTGTGAGAAGTTTGGCCCATTTCTGTCGTTTGTGGGTTTCAGAATGCTCTTTAATTGTAGTGAACTATAAATCCCAGTAACTACAAATCCCAAATGTCAAGGTCTATTTCCTCCAAACTCCATCTGTGTTCATATTTAGGCATATGGAATATTCGTGCCAAGTTTGGTCCAGATCCATCATTGTTTGAGTCCACAGTGCTCTCTGGATGTAGGTGAACTACAACTCCCAAACTCAAGGTCAATGCCCACCAAACCCTTCCAGTGTGTTCTGTTGGTCATGGAAGTCCTGTATGCCATGTTTGGTTGAATTCCATCATTGGTGGAGTTCAGAATGCTCTTTGATTGTAGGTAAACTATAAATCCCAGCAATGACAATTCCCAAATGACAAAATCAATTTTTTTGAGTGGAGGACATAAATTGGACTGTTAGGTGTCTTGTGTCCAAATTTGGTGTCAATTCCCCCAGTGGTTTTTGAGTTCTGATGGTGGCACGAACTAACATTACATTTTTATTTATAGAGATTATTATTATTATTATTATTATTATTCCTCACGATTGTGTCAAAAAACGAAGTATGGATTGTCGATGTTGCAATCCCAGGTGACAACAGGATTGAAGAGAAACAACTGGAAAAGCTGACATGATAAGAGGATTCAAAGACTCTGGCACAAGCAAGTCAAGGTGGTCCCAGTGGTGATCAGCACACTGGGTGCAGTGCCTCATGACCTTGGCCTGCACTTAAACACAATCGGCACTGACAAAATTACCATCTGCCAGCTGCACGCATTATTCGCCGATACATCACACAGTCCTAGACACTTGGGAAGGGTCAAACGTGGGATCCAATTCAACAGCCAGCAGAGCATCTGCTGTGGACTCATCTTGTTGTGTTTCAAATAATAATAATAATAATAATAATAATAATAATAATAATAACAACAACAACAACAATAATAGGCAAGCTCTGAAAGAGCAAAGCCACAGAAAGCAAGGCTCCCAAAGGCAAGGGACACCCTCTATGCTACAACAGCTTTTTATTTTCCAACCACGGCAACATTCTGCGACGTGTTTCCAAAACACAATGCCCGTTCGCTCTCCTTTCCTTCCCTTCTGCTGTCGCCCAGCGGAGTCCTTTGACGCCCCGAGAACAACACAGATCCCTGGCCTTTGTTGGTGGCCTTCGTGACAATTTGTCGATATGTTTTGAGATACTAAGCAGCCGGGCATGGATTTCCGCCTCGAAACTGCTTGTCGCCCGCTCTGGGAGATAAGGAGCCTTTAACTAGCACTTCTCCAGCTGCCAACATACAAGGCCTGAGAGTGAAAAAGGCATGATTGCAGATATCCAGATACGTCCAGAGGAGCGTCCCTTCGTTACAATAACAGCCTGAGGGACTGAATGGGGGAGCACCATGGGATTTCGCCAAGTACTTTCGTCTCCACTGAACTTCCAGGTCCAAGCCATTCACAAACACAGACATCTCTCTCTTTCTATCTCTCTAGCTAGCTCTGTCCCTATCTATCTATATCTTTCCCCCTTCTTTCTATCTATCTTTTATCTATCAATGAATCGTCTATCTATCCCTATCTATCATTCATCTCTCTCTCTCTCTCTCCCCCGAACCCCACATACAGGGAAAGACATCTATCTATCTATCTATCTATCTATCTATCTATCTATCTATCTATCTATGAATCATCTATCTATCCCTATGTCTCTGTCTCTGTCTCTCCATCCATCCATCCATCTCCCAACTCCACGTACAGGGGTTGACATCTATCTATCTATCTATCTATCTATCTAACTATCTATCTATCTATCCATCCATCCATCCATCTATGTATCTATCCATCCATCCATCTCCCAACTCTACATACAAGTGTTGACATCTATCTATCTATCGATCCTATCTATCTATCTATCTATCTATCTATCTATCTATCTATGAATCATCTATCTATCCCTATGTCTCTGTCTCTGTCTCTCCATCCATCCATCCATCTCCCAACTCCACGTACAGGGGTTGACATCTATCTATCTATCTATCTATCTATCTATCTATCTATCCATCCATCCATCCATCCATCCATCTATGTATCTATCCATCCATCCATCTCCCAACTCTACATACAAGTGTTGACATCTATCTATCTATCGATCCTATCTATCTATCTATCTATCTATCTATCTATGAATCATCTATCTATCCCTATGTCTCTGTCTCTGTCTCTCCATCCATCCATCCATCTCCCAACTCCACGTACAGGGGTTGACATCTATCTATCTATCTATCTATCTATCTATCTATCTATCCATCCATCCATCCATCTATGTATCTATCCATCCATCCATCTCCCAACTCTACGTACAAGTGTTGACATCTATTTATCTATCGATCCTATCTATCTATCTATCTATCTATCTATCTCCCAACTCCACGTACAGGGAATGACATCTATCTATCTATCTATCTATCTATCCATCCATCCATCTATGTATCTATCCATCCATCCATCTCCCAACTCTACGTACAAAGGATGACATTTATCTATCGATCAATCGATCAATTGTATCTATCTATCTATCTATCTATCTATCCATCCATCCATCCATCCATCCATCCATGAATCATCTATCTATCCCTATCTCTCTCTCTCTCTCTCTCTCTCTTTATCCATCTATCTCCCAACTCCACGTACAGGAGTTGACATCTATCTATCTATCTATCTATCTATCTATCTATCTATCCATCCATCCATCATCTCCAAACTCTACGTGCAGGGGTTGACATCTGACATTTATCTATCCATCCATCCATCCATCTCCCAACTCCACGTACAGGAGTTGACATCTATCTATCTATCTATCTATCTATCTATCTATCTATCTATCCATCCATCATCTCCAAACTCTATGTACAGGGGTTGACATCTGATATCTATCCATCCATCCATCCATCCATGTATCTATCCATCCATCCATCTCCCAACTCTACGTACAAGGGTTGACATTTTTCTATCTATCGTATCTATCGATCGTATCTATCGATCGTATCTATCTATCTATCTATCTCTCTCTCTCTCTCTCTCTCTCTCTCTCTCTCTCTCCCAACTCCACGTACGGGGAATGACATCTATCTATCTATCCATCCATCCTTCCATCCATCCAGCTATGGCTTACTTCTCTGGTTGAAGTAGTCTGCAGTGCCTTTCATGTTCCTTGATTCGTGTCTGGGCAATGCTGCTGTGTTTGGTGAGTCTCTATGGAGACTTGTCCACAGCTGCATGGTAGACTCCTGCATATATGGTAGACTCCTGCAGAAGTGAGAAGATCCCTCTTGTCCTTTGCTGAACATAATCACCTCTCAACAAAAGTTTGCTCTAAGCACTGTCAGGCCATTATATGCTAATCAAGGTGGTCAGTTGAAACATTCACACCTAGCTCCAGCAGACAAGAGTCCTTTGTCCCACCCTGGTCATTCCACAGATATATAAACCCTTTTTCCTAGTTCCAACAGACCTCACTACCTCTGAGGATGCTTGCCATAGATGCAGGCGAAATGTCAGGAGAGAATGCCTCTGGACCATGGCCATATAGCCCGAAAAAACCTACTACAACCCAGTGATTTCGGCCATGAAAGCCTTCGACAATACATTAACATTGCATTTTTATTTATATAGTAGTAGTAGTAGTAATAGTAGTAGTAGTAGGAGAAGACCATTATTATTATTATTATTATTATTATTACTACTACTACTACTACTACTATTAGAGTGTCCCTAATCCCAAATGATTGGACCAGATATCATTGGAAAACCTGACATTTGCATTTGCATAAATAATGAGATATCTTTTGAATTGGGACCCAAGTTTAAGTGAGAAATTCCTTTATGTTCAACTAGCTGTCCCCTGCCATGCATTGCTGTGGCCCAGACTGGTGATCTGGAAAATAAAGTAATGAGAAAGTGTTGGTTCTAATATATGTAATTCCTTTCTGCTTGTGAGTAAACAGTATTCCTTGTTGTTTCTTTGTCAGTGTTGATGTGGAGAGTGTCTCGTTTGCCCACTCTGGAACATGCAACATATCATAGTCCTTCTTTAGGGATCTCTTTCAAATCTGTGATACTATATCTGTGTGTGTGAAAGAGAATCCTATCTATCTATCTATCTATCTATCTATCTATCTATATTTATGGCTGGATGGCTCTTTGTCAGGAGGGCTCAGATTACATTTTCTTGCCCTGGTGAAGAGAGTTGGACTGGATGGCCTTAAGTATTGTCTGTTGGTCATAGGGGTTCTGTGTGGGAAGTTTGCCCCATTTCTGTCATTTGTGGGTTTCAGAATGCTCTTTAATTGTAGTGAACTATAAATCCCAGTAACTACAAATCCCAAATGTCAAGGTCTATTTCCTCCAAACTCCATCTGTGTTCTTATTTGGGCATATGGAATATTTGTGTCAAGTTTGGTCCAGATCCGTCATTGTTTGAGTCCACAGTGCTCTCTGGATGTAGGTGAACTACAACTCCCAAACTCAAGGTCAGTGCCCACCAAACCCTTCCAGTTTTTTCTGTTGGTCATGGGAGCCCTGTGTGCTAAGTTTGGCCCAATTCCATCATTGGTGGAGTTCAGAATGTTCTTTGATTGTAGGTAAACTATAAATCCCAGCAACTACAACTCCGAAATGTCACGGTCTATTTCCCTTAAACTCCATCTGTGTTCATATAGCACCGGGATTGTGGAGCAGCTGGCTGAGTGTCAGCTGCATTAAGATCACTCTGACCGAAAGGTCATGAGTTCGAAGCCAGCCCGGGCTGGAGTGGGTGTCCAGCCATTGTGTAGCCCGTTGTCGACCTTTGCAACCCGAAAGACAGTTGCATCTGTCAAGTAGGAAAATAAGGCACCACCTTGTGTGGGAGGCTAAATTTAACTAATTTATGAGGCCATAAAGAAAGAAGACTCCGGGGAATGTGGAATGCGGAAGAACTTCATCGGTGTCGCTGATGGACGATGAAAAGCAGCAGCTCCCCTGGCAGCCAGAAAAAAAAAGTTAAATAGCCTTTGTCTGTTAAATGTTGTTTGTCAAACTGGCATTGAATGTTTGCCATATATGTGTTTACTGTAATCCGCCCCGAGTCCCCTGCGGGGTGAGAAGGGTGGAATATAAGAACTGTAAATAAAATAATAAATAAATATTTGGGCATATGGAGTATTCGTGCCAAGTTTGGTCCAGATCCATCATTGTTTGAGTCCACAGTGCTCTCTGGATGTGGGTGAACTATAATTCCCAAACTCAAGGTCAATGTCTACCAAACACTTCCAGTTTTTTTCTGTTGGTCATGGAAGCCCTGTGTGCTAGGTTTGGCCCAATTCCATCATTGGTGGAGTTCAGAATGCTCTTTGATTGCAGGTAAACTATAAATCCCAGCAACTACAACTCCCAAATGACAAAATCATAATTTTTTGAGTGATGGTCACTCCTTGTGTTGTGAGACGTTGTGTTGCTAAATTTGGTGTGATTTCGTTCATTGGTTCTCTTGTTTTTAAGAAACTCATTATGCACAGAGCATTTATATATATATAGATAGGTTGACTTCCAAAAAGTTTAAGGGAAAAGTGGGAAACTCACTTCGTCCGTGTACCGAACTTCGTTCACCGCATACTTCTGCTTGAAGTGCTCCGGAGGATGGATCCTGTAAACAAACACACACACACATTTAGCTATTTTGCCATTAAGAGAGCATGCGACACAACAAGTCCAAATAACAGCTCCTTCTTCTAAAGTAGCTCTTTACCAACGTATTTAACATCACAGCCGCTGAGTGGCAGGAAACTTATTATGGCGCCATCAGGATCTCATTTCCGACGCCTTCATCCTAAAGACCTTCATCCGTTTTAATAAAATCCTCAAGTTTTATTTCTGACATTGAGAAGACCTGATTTTTTTTCCCCCTCCGAAAAGGCCAAGGATAAGTAGTTGAAGAGCTGAGGGGTTTCGGGGGGGACGAAAAAGGAATGGAAACAGTAATTATGACTAAAGTCGTTGAAATGTCATGCTGCCAGTGGAACACGATGTCGAGATGACAGCTCCTGAAAGCTGCTTAAGGCAACAGCCAATTACGGGAGGCGCGGAAATGAAAGGGATCCCAAACATGATTATAGGCACTTGCCCCAATCCACCCATCATCATTCAACGGTCAAGGAATATACAGTGTTCCCTCACTTATCGCGGGTGTTACGCTCCAGGACGACCCGCGAAAAGTGAAAATCAGCAAAGTAGGGACACTATATATATGTATATCGTGTTCCAAGGGTGAGGCAGAAGCAAGGAGGGATTTAAAGGCACTGCACACCTTATTTTTTTGCTAGCTATCTCTGCTTTGCTTTGCAATCTCTCTCGATTGGCTGCCTCTCGTTCGCGATGCTAATTCTCTGCCGTTATTCAGGCAAAGATGAACCAAACAATCACCCAGTTTGTATCACACAGTTTAATTAAAACAGCACTTACTTTCTGGCTGTTTTAATAGTCCAAAACATAAAACATAAAAATTAAAACATAAAGGCTAATTTAACTGAATTACGAGGCCATAAAAATCTCCAGGAAGTATACAAAGAATGAGGAAGTACTTCATTAGTGTCACAAACAGACGGTGAAGCGACAGCTCCCCTGGTGGCCAGAAGCTGGAATGTTAAATAGCCTCTGAGGGTCTGTCTATATATGTTGTTTGTTGATGGCATTGAATGTTTGCCATGTATATGTACATTGTAATCCGCCCTGAGTCCCCTGTGGGGTGAGAAGGGTGGAATATAAATACTGTAAATAAATAATAAATAAAGATAAAAACATTTTCAAATACAACCACAAACCATTATTTGGGGACAAGGAAATATCGGCGACAAACACAAACGTTTATTTTAGTACAGGAAGCACTTGGATTCACACCTAAAGAGACGAATGGAATTGTTTTCATTTTTGAACTTGATATAATCTGGAATATTATGGGCTTACATACAAGGGAGTTACGGATGGATGGGAATGTCTCAAGAGTGAAATACTCAAGGCTCAAATGCAAACCGTGCCAACAAAGAGAAAAAATCGGACAAGTGCAAAGAAGCCAGAATGGATGTCCAAAGAACTTCTAACTGTGCTAAGACACAAAAGAGACATGCACAAGAAGTGGAAAAAGGGAGAAATCACCAAAGAAGAATTCAAACAAATAACCGACACCTGTAGGGAAAAGGTCTGCAAGACTAAAGCCTCCTGTTTAAGGAGCTCCACTGGCCCAATTCAAGGTGCAGATTTTGATCTCTATTTCCGAACCCACACGATCTCTTCGAACTTCCGGAGAGGCTCTTCTCTCGCTCCCGCCCGCATCTCAAGTGCAACTTGCAGGGATGAGAGAGAGGGCCCTCTCTGTAGTGGCCCCCCGGCACTGGAACTCACTCCCCAGAGATATTAAGCAAGCCCGCACGCTAGCAATCTTCAGGAGGAATCTGAAAACCTGGCTATTCCAATGTGCCTTCAGTGACTGAATGTAGGAAACTCCCTGACCAAACTTTGCACTAAATGACCTTAGAAGCACTTTACTTATGGTTCGTGCAATTGAATCCTCCCTCACTCTCAGATCCTCATCCTGATAATTTATTTCGTCCTATCTCGCAGTGTTTTAAAAATTGTAGCCTTGAATGTGGCCCTGCCCAGTGAAATCCTTTGTTTTTAATTGCTTGTTTTATATTGTCTGTGTTGTTATTATATTTCTTTGCATTTCTGTATTTTATACTCTGGTAATGTTATGTTTTTCTTTTATATTACAATGTATGTACTGTATTGATGGGCATGGCCTCATGTAAGCCACACCGAGTCCCACTGGGGGAGATGGAGCGCGGTATAAATAAAGTTTGATTATTATTATTAATACTGAAAAGCCTGACTCGTATAGATAGTGAACGCAAAGGGGACCGTTGCGTGGATAGCCTTTCTGGCCACTGGAAGCTACATGTCCAACAATAAATCAATGGCACAGATTCAAATGTTCAACATCTACACAAATGACCAGCCACTGCCAGAAGGGACAGAAAGCTTCATCTATGCTGATGATCGTGCCATCACCACTCAAGCAGGGAGCTTTGAGATGGTTGAACAGAAGCTCTCCGAAGCTCTAGGTGCTCTTACTGCCTACTAAGGGAAAACCAGCTGATCCCTAACCCATCTAAAACACAGACATGTGCCTTTCATCTCAAGAACAGACAAGCATCCCGAGCTCTGAGGATCACCTGGGAAGGAATCCCACTGGAGCATTGCAGCGCACCCAAATCCTGGGAGTCATTCTGGACTGTGCTCTGACCTACAAGAAGCACTGCCTGAATGTCAAGCAAAAAGTGGGTGCTAGAAACAGTATTATACGAAAGCTGACTGGCACAACCTGGGAATCACAACCAGATACAGTGAAGACATCTGCCCTTGCGCTGTGCTACTCCGCTGCTGAGTATGCATGCCCAGTGTGGAACACATGTCACCACACTAAAACAGTGGATGTGGCTCTTAATGAGACATGCCGCATTATCACGGGGTGTCTGCGCCCCACACCACTGGAGAAATTACACTGCTTAGCTGGTATCGCACCACCTGACATCCGCCGGGAAGTAGCAGCCAATAGTGAAAGGACCAAGGCAGAGACATCTCCAAGCTCATCCCCTGTTTGGGTATCAGCCAGCATGTCAACGACTTAAATCTAGAAATAGTTTTCTAAGATCTACAGCAGTGGTTCTCAACCTGGGGGTCGGGACCCCTGGAGGGGTCGCGAGGGGGGTGTCAGAGGGGTCACCAAAGACCACCAGAAAACACAGTATTTTCTGTTGGTTATGGAGGTTCTATGTGGGAAGTTTGGCCTAATTTAATCGTTGGTAGGGTTCAGAATGCTCTTTGATTGTAGGTGAACTATAAATCCCAGCAATTACAACTCCCAAATGTCAAGGTCTATTTTCCCCAAACACCACCAGTGTTTACATTTGGGTATATTGAGAATTCGTGCCACGTTTGGTCCAGATCCATCATTGTTTGAGTCCATAGTGCTCTCTTGATGTAGGTGAACTACAACTCCCAAACTCAATGCCTACCAAACCCTTCCAATATTTTCTGTTGGTCATGGGAGTTCTGTGTGCCAAGTTTGATTCGGTTCCATCATTGGTGGAGTTCAGAATGCTCTTTGATTTTAGCAACTACAACTCCCACAGGACAAAATCACTACCCTTTCGCAATCCCACCAGTATTCAAACTTGGGTGTACTGGGTATTTGTGCCAAATTTGGTCCAGTGAATAAAATATATCCTGCATATCAGATATTTACATTACTATTCATAACAGCACCAAAATGACAATTATGAAGTAGCAACGAAACTAATTTTATGGTTGGGGGTCACCATAACATGAGGAAGCGTATTAAGGGGTCGTGACATTAGGAAGGTTGAGAACCACTGATCTAAAGAGACACTCGCTGGAACACCTCAGCAAGTGAGAGTCCAAAAGTGGCAGGCTCAAACCCAGAATACCAAATGAGAGACTCCCCCTGGGCATACAGAAGACTGGGCGACTTGGAAGGCGCTGAACAGACTGCGCTCTGGCACCACGAGATGCAGAGCCAACCTTCAGAAATGGGGCCACAAAGTGGAATCCACGACATGCGAGTGTGGAGAAGAGCAAACCACTGACCACCTGCTGCAATGTAACCTGAGCCCTGCCACAGGCACAATGGAGGACCTTCTTGCGGCAACACCAGAGGCATTCCAAGTGGCCAGATACTGGTCAAAGGACATTTAATCAACTTCCAAGCTTGCAAATTCTGTGTTTTTTGTCTGTTTGTTTGTTTTGTTCTGTTAGAAATGTAATGCAATTGTCTGGTTGCCCCTGACACGATAAATTAATACAGATTCCAATTTAATTTTTGAAGCTGAAGAGGACTTTCCACAAAGCAGCACCGAATGGAGAAGGGACACCAGTCAACCCAAGGGTCCTGGAGAGTGCTGTTTCCCAAAGTTATGGGATCTCCTATTCCAGTGTTTCTCAACCTTATTAATGCCGCGACCCCTTAATACAGTTCCACATGTTGTGGTGACCCCCCAAACATAAAATCATTTTCACTGCTACTTCATAACTATTATTTTGCTGCTGTTATGAATCGTCATGTCAATATCTGATATGCAGGATGGATTTTCATTCACTGGACTACATTTGGCACAAATACCCGATACGCCCAAATGTGAACACTGGCAGAGTTTGAAGGAAATAGACACTGACATTTCGGAGTTGTAGTTGCTGGGATTTATAGTTCACCTACAGCCAAAGAGCATTCTGAACTCCACCAATGATGGAATTGAACCAAATTTGGTACACAGGAGTCCCACGACCAACAGAAAATACTGGAAGGGTTTGGTGGGCATTGATCTTGAGTTTGGGAGTTGTAGTTCACCTACATCCAGAGAACACTGTGGACTCAAACAATGATGGATCTGGACCAAACTTGGCACAAATACTCAATATGGCCAAACGCAAACACGGGGGAGTTTGGGGAAAACAGATCTTGACATTTGGGAGTTGAAGTTGCTGGAATTTATAGTTCACCTACAATCAAAGAGCATTCTGAACCCCATCAACGATGGAATTGAACCAAACTTGGCACACAGTTCTCCCACACAGAACCCACATGACCAACAGAAAATACTGTGTTTTCAGATGGCCTTTGGCGACCCCACTGACACCCCTTTGCGACCCCCCCCCCCCCAGGGGTCCCGATCCCCAGGTTGAGAAACACTGTCCTATTCAGTCCCAACACTGTTCCGCTTAGGAGATATACACCAAAGAGCAACGGGGGCCTCTTTCCAGCTGTCAAAAGGATTTATGGATGTCTTCCTCCGGCAGGATTTATGCCGCATCTCCTTTCTCGGAGGGCACCATCTTTCACCGGTGGCTTGTCCCTTTCATTCCCGACTCTGTTGACGGCAACAGAGACATTCGGAGATCCGTCATTGTCAGGCGGGTGACATTATCATTTGGAAACCCACAGGCACACATAAAGAAGGGGAGGGTTTCTTCCCCAGTTACTTCTGGAGGGATGGAAAAGACTCCCTTTTGCAATGCTAGCCACTACTACTACTATTTAGCTAGGCAATCTCTTGTAGCTTGAGGTAGATGGTCTTCCAGATGTGGTGTCTCAGTGGTGGATCTGTAGGTGGGTATGGAGCACTATTCTTGAGCCACATCTTTGGAAGACAGTCCTGGTCAGGGTTGGCTTGACATACCTTCCTCTTGGCACGTTTCTCCCTTTCTCCCTCCATTCGTGCATCTTCGAATTCTGCAACACTGCTGGTCACAGCTGATCTCCAGTTAGAGCTTCCCAGTTCTCTGTGTCTATGCCCCTATTCTTGATCCGCATCTTCTCCCGCAGTGAGGACACTGATTTCCAGGTGGAAGACTGTCCTGGTCAGGGTTGACTTGACACACCTTCCTCTTGGCACGTTTCTCCCTTTCTCCCTCCATTCGTGCCTCTTTGAATTCCGCAGCACTGCTGGTCACAGCTGACCTCCAGTCAGAGCGCTCAAGAGCCAGGGCTTCCCAGTTCTCTTTGTATGGAGTGCTATTCTTGATCAACATCTTCTCCCATAGTGAGGACATTGGTTTCCAGGTGGAAGACAGTCCTGGTCAGGACTGACTTGACACACCTTCTTCTTGGCATGTTTCTCCCTTTCTCCCTCCATTCGTGCCTCGAATTCCACAGCACTGCTGGTCAAAGCTGACCTCCAGTTGGAGCACTCAAGAACCAGGGCTTCCCAGTTCTCTGTGTCTATATCCTTATTCTTGATCTGCATCTTCTCCCGCAGAGAGGGCATTGGTTTCCAGGTGGAAGACAGTCCTGGTCAGGGTTGACTTGACACACCTTCCTCTTGACACGTTTCTCCCTTTCTCCCTCCATTCGTGCCTCTTCGAATTCCGCAGCACCGCTGGTCACAGCTGACCTCCAGCTGGAGCACTCAAGAGGCAGGGCTTCCCAGTTCTCTTTGTATGGAGTGCTATTCTTGATCCACATCTTCTCCCGCAGTGAGAACATTGGTTTCCAGGTGGAAGACAGTCCTGGTCAGGGTTGGCTTGACACACCTTCCTCTTGGCACGTTTCTCCCTTTCTCCCTCCATTCGTGCCTCTTCGAATTCCGCAGCACTGCTGGTCACAGCTGACCTCCAGTCAGAGTGCTCAAGAGCCACAGCTTCCCAGTTCTCTGTGTCTCTGCCACAGTTTTTAAGATTGGCTTTCAGCCCATCTTTCAATCTCTTTTCCTGTCCACCAACATTACGTTTCCCGTTCTTAAATTGGGAGTAGACTAAATTTCCATGCCAAAGAGCCTGTTATTCGTAGACACCTCCTAGTCGTGTTCCCGGCACCGTTTATTACATTCCTGTCAAGGAGGTACCTATTGATTTACTCACATTACATGTTTTTGAACTGCCAGCTTGGCAGAAGCTGGAGCTAACAGTGGGAACTCCCCTGGATCCACAACTCTGAACTGTCAACCTTCCGGTCAGCAAGTTTTTTCCCCAGCTAGCGGTGGCTAGTCCAACCCTGTACTGCCATATACAAAGGACACGACTCAACCACTCCTGAAAGATGCCCATCAAACCCATTTCAAGACCTCTATATGGAGCAAACAATGTAAATGTGATATCGTTTCCAAATATATTCTCAGTGTTGTTCTCCCCCTAAGAGTCTAATGCAGGTAAGGGCAAACTTTGGCCCTCCGGGTGTTTCGGACTTCAACTCCCACAATTCCTAACAGCCTACCGGCTGTTAGGAATTGTGGGAGTTGAAATCCAAAACACCCGGAGGGCCAAAGTTTGCCTATGCCCAGTCTAATGAATGCACAATAAACACAAACTCGCACATTGCAATGATTGCACAAGATGCCAAAAGATGCAGCTTGGAGGCAGCAGGAGAAATCGCCGGCGGGCATCTTCCTTTGGCAAAAAAAAGCAAGGCGAGGATAAAGGAAGGCGATGGCAACCGGCGGAGCCAAGCAGGGCGCCGTCAACGAGGCATGAAAAATTGCAAAAAGGGGACGTTTAAAACGCCGCTGCTGCTCCTCGCCGAGACATTCGCTCCTTGTTACGGGAACATCAGAGGCACAGATGGCAAAGCGTTAACTAAACAAGAAGGTGTCAAGAAGAACAACGCTTGGCAGAAAGAGAAGCCGGGCGCGAACAGATGTTCCCTGCAAGGCCAAGTCTCCGATTCCTCCAACTTTGGGCAGGAAAGAGTGGGAAAGGGGCAAGGAAAAGAGACAGAGACGCTCCTGCGAGGTGGGACACAGCTTGTGCCAAGTTGCAGCTTGGGATGTTAGAACAATACTACTCTGAGCAACACAAATGGATATCAGCAGTAGCAGCATTCCAGGTTCACCATGCAACACAATTTTCATTCCTGGGTTATCGATGACATTTCCTCCAATTTAAAACCTTATGTGACTGTGGAGCAGAACAGACAACTCCGCATCCGGATGCTTGTCCACTATGCCCTGCCTCACGTACAACAACCTTCATGAACCCTTTACATCTACTGAATTGGACATGGCTCTCAACAAATGTCAGAATGGCAAAGCAGCTGGCCTGGATGATCTACGGATGGAACAAATCAAAAACTTTGGTCCAAAAGCAAGGCGCTGGCTGCTGGAGCTGATGAACAACTGCACTGCATCCTGTCAGATCCCTAAAATCTGGAGGAAAGCAAGAGACATCGCCATCTTGAAGCCAGGCGAAGACCGTAATGACCCAAAAAGCTACAGATCAATCTCCCTGTTGTGCCACCTCTACAAAGTTCTGGAGAGACTTATTTTGCATAGAATTACGGCAAAAATAGACCCATGTCTGATCCCACAGCAAGCTGGTTTCAGGAAAGGCAAAAGCTGCACATCGCAAGTGCTGAACCTGACTCAGCACATAGAAGATGGCTTTGAAAGGCAGCAGATCACAGGAGCTGTCTTTATTGACCTGTCAGCAGCCTATGATACTGCGAACCACCGCCGCCTCCTCCTGAGAAAAATGTATAATATCACAAAGGACGACCACCTCACCCGCCTCATAGGAAACCTGCTACAAAACAGGAGCTTTTTTGTTGAGTTCCAAGGCCAGAGAAGCAGATGGCGGAAACAGAAGAACGGCCTGCCTCAGGGGAGCGTGCTCGCTCCATCCATGTTCAACATCTACACAAATGACCAGCCACTGCCAGAAGGGACAGAGAGTTTCATCTATGCTGATGATCGTGCCATCACCGCTCAAGCAGGGAGCTTTGAGATGGTAGAACAGAAGCTTTCTGAAGCTCTAGGTGCTCTTACTGCCTATTACTGGGGAAACCAGCTGATCCCCAACCCATCTAAAACACAGACATGTGCCTTTCATCTCAAGAACAGACAAGCATCCCGAGCTCTGAAGATCACCTGGGAAGGAACCCCACTGGAGCATTGCAGCGCACCCAAAGACCTGGGAGTCACTCTGGACCGTGCTCTGACCTATAAGAAGCACTGCCTGAACATCAAGCAAAAAGTGGGTGCTAGAAATAATATCATATGAAAGCTGACTGGCACAACCTGGGGATCACAACTAGATACAGTGAAGACATCTGCCCTTGCGTAGTGCTACTCTGCTGCTGAGTATGCATGCCCAGTGTGGAACACATCTCACCACACTAAAACAGTGGATGTGGCTCTTAATGAGACATGCTGCATTATCACGGGGTGTCTGCGCCCTACACCACTGGAGACATTACACTGCTTAGCCAATATTGCACCACCTGACATCCGCTGAGAAGTAGCAGCCAATAGTGAAAGGACCAAGGCAGAGACATCTCCATCTCATCCCCTGTTTGGGTATCAGCCATCACGTCAACTACTTAAATCTAGAAATAGTTTTGTAAGATCTACAGAGACACTCGCTGGAACAACTCAGCAAGCGAGAGTCCAAAAGTGGCAGGCTCAAACCCAGAACCTCAACCAATGGCTGATACCAAATGAGAGACTCCTCCCTGGGTAAACAGAAGACGGGGCGACTTGGAAGGCGCTGAACAGACTGCGCTCTGGCACCACGAGATGCAGAGCCAACCTCAAGAAATGGGGCCACAAAGTGGAATCCTCGATATGCGAGTGTGGAGAAGAGCAAACCACTGACCACCTGCTGCAATGCACCCTGAGCCTTGCCACATGAACCATGGAGGACCTTCTTGCAGCAACACCAGAGGCACACCAAGGAGCCAGATACTGGTCAAAGGACATTTAATCAACTACCAAACTCACAAATGTTGTATTTTGTCTGTTTGTTTGCTTTGTTCTGTTAGAAATGTAAAATAATTGACTGGCTGCCCTGACACGACAAATAAATAAATAAATAAAAATTGCTTTAAACTATTTTCATCTACTTTTAATTCTGTTTCTAATTGTTGTTAATCGTCTGCTGGAGAGTCGGCGGCGTGGCATTTTGAACGTTTGTTCAGGGCCGCATCTGCACTGTAGAATTAATATAATTAATGCAATGAAGAATTAATGCACCCTTTGGCAGAGGAGGCCAAAGGCCTCACAGAACTACAACTCCTAAGATCCCATAGCATTGAGCTGCGTGTAGGAAAGTGGGGCCAAATTGCATCTTTGGGATGCAAAGATGCCCATAGAGGATTCCCATCTATTTGCACCCAAATTTAGAACGCTCTCTAGATGCTCCTGCAGCAAGAACTCAAGAAGACTATCTATATAAATAAAAATGTAATGTTAGTTCGTGCTACCATCAGAACTCAAAACCCACTGGGGGAATTGACACCAAATTTGGACACAAGACACCTAACAACCCAATTTATGTCCTCCACTCTAAAAAAAAAATTGATTTTGTCATTTGGGAATTGTCGTTGCTGGGATTTATAGTTTACCTACAATCAAAGAGCATTCTAAACTCCACCAATGATGGAATTGAACCAAACATGGCATACAGAACTTCCATGACCAACAGAACACACTGGAAGGGTTTGGTGGGCACTGACCTTGAGTTTGGGAATTGTAGTTCACCCACATCCAGAGAGCACTGTGGACTCAAACAATGATGGATCTGGACCAAACTTGGCACGAATATTCCATATGCCCAAATATGAACACAGATGGAGTTTGGAGGAAATAGACCTTGGCATTTGGGAGTTGTACTTGCTGGGATTTATAGTTCACCTACAATCAAAAAGCATTCTGAAGACACCTAACAGTCCAATTTATGTCCTCCACTCAAAAAAAATTGATTTTATCATTTGGGAATTGTTGTTGCTGGGATTTATAGTTTACCTACAATCAAAGAGCATTCTGAACTCCACCAATGATGGAATTGGGCCAAACTTAGCACACAGGGCTCCCATGACCAACAGAAAAAACTGGAAGGGTTTGTTGGACATTGACCTTGAGTTTGGGAATTGTAGTTCACCCACATCCACAGAGCACTGTGGACTCAAACAATGATGGATCTGGACCAAACTTGGCACGAATATTCCATATGCCCAAATATGAACACAGATGGAGTTTAAGGGAAATAGACCTTGACATTTGGGAGTTGTACCTGCTGGGATTTATAGTTCCCCTACAATCAAAAAGCATTCTGAACTCCACCAATGATGGAATTGAACCAAACATGGCATACAGAACTTCCATGACCAACAGATCACACTGGAAGGGTTTTGTGGGCACTGACCTTGAGTTTGGGAGCTGTAGTTCACCTACATCCAGAGAGCACTGTGGACTCAAACAATGATGGATCTGGACCAAACTTGACACAAAATTTCCATATGCCTAAATATGAACACAGATGGAGTTTGGAGGAAATAGACCTACAAATCTGGGATTTGTAGTTACTGGGATTTATAGTTCACTGCAATTAAAAAGCATTCTGAAACCCACAAACGACAGAATTGGGGCAAACTTCCCACGCAGAACCCCCATGACCAACAGAAAATACTTAAGGCCATCCAGTCCAACTCTCTTCATCAGGGCAAGAAAATGTAATCAGAGCCCTCCTGACAAAGAGCCATCCAGTCATAAATATAGATAGATAGAGATGATTCTCTCTCTCACACAGAGAGATATAGTATCATAGATTTGAAAGAGACCCCTAAAGAAGGACAATTATATGTTGCATATTCCAGAGTAGGCAAACCAGACACTCTCCACATCAAAACTGGGAAAGAAACAACAAGAAATACTGTTTACTCACAAGCAGAAAGGAATTACATAGATTAGAAACCAACACTTTCTCATTACTTTATTTTCCAGATCACCAGGCTGGGCCACAGCAACATGTGGCAGGGGACTGCTAGCACTTTACTAAAATAGAACAGCCACAGATGGCACACCTGCGTGCCCCAAACACATCTGATGATAGAATGCACTGTATTATATGAAGTTATTGCAAGTCAGAGCCAAGAATGTGGGGCGAAACGGAGAATTCTTGGCAGTCGCCGATTCCCCTGCCATCTCTATTGGAAATTCACCAGGAGATGCAGCCGTCCTTTCAAGGAGATGCAAAACAACCAAATGGGCTGAAAAACCAGTAATCTGCTTCTGGCTCTGCATCACTGTGTCTTGGAAGAGGCCCCCAAAGGTCATCCATTCCAACTGCTGCACTCCAGGACAGGAAAAGCCCTCTGATTGTTTTTCATCCACACCGTTGGATGGAAAACAATCCTTTTATTGAAGATAATTACAAAAGCGGTAAGGTTAAAAAAGCACTTTAAAGAAATTTGTTGTTGTTGTTGTTGTTCATTCGTTCAGTCGTCTCCGACTCTTCGTGACCTCATGGACCAGCCCACGCCAGAGCTCCCTGTCGGCCGTCACCACCCCCAGCTCCCTCAAGGTCAGTCCAGTCACTTCAAGGATGCCATCCATCCATCTTGCCCTTGGTCGGCCCCTCTTCCTTTTGCCTTCCACTTTCCCTAGCATAATTGTCTTCTCTAGGCTTTGCTGTCTCCTCATGATGTGGCCAAAGGACTTCCACTTTGTCTCTAGTCTCCTTCCCTCCAGTGAGCTTTAATCGGGCTTTATTTCCTGGAGGATGGACTGGTTGGATCTTCTCGCAGTCCAAGGCACTCTCAGCACTTTCCTCCAACACCACAGCTCAAAAGCATCTCTCTTCCTTCGCTCAGCCTTCCCTAAGGTCCAGCTCTCACATCCGTAGGTGACTACAGGGAATACCATGGCTTTGACTAGGCGGATCTTTGTTGTTTAAAGAAATAGGTAAATCCAATTAGGTAGGAAGATAAGCAGGAATAAATTAGTCCAAGGTAGAGTTCGGCAACGTCCATAAAAACAAAGTCTGCACATCTCCAAAACAATCCAAAAAATCAGGAATACATTGATCCAAGGCTTGGGTAACCAATCATGAAATATAGGAATCCAAAACCATGAATAAGAAATATCTTAGCATGAAACTTCAAAGCAAGGTTTCCATAAAAACAAGGACGAGAACTTGGTGTGATTCTAAATGATGCTTCATCTGACTACACATCCCAAAGCGGAGACTTTTAACCCTTCGTTAGCTAGGTCACTTTAATTGGTCTTTAATTGAGGCTTTATTGTTGTTTTCTGTCTATTAAAGCAATAGGTAAATCCAATTAGGTTGGAAGATAAGCAGGAGCAAAGTAGTCCAGGGTAATAGTCCAGCAAAGTCCACAAAAACCAAAACTCAAAATGCAAGAAATCAGGAAACATGAATCCAAGGCATGAATATAAAAGCATAGAATCCAAGAATCAAAACCATGAAACAAAGGCGCTTAAAACAAATTTTCCAAGCAAAGCTTCCATGAATAAGGACGAGATCTTGACTCCTAACTGTGAGAGCCGTTCAGCAGTGGAACTCTCTGCCCCGGAGTGTGGTGGAGGCTCCTACTTTGGAGGCTTTTAAACAGAGGCTGGATGGCCATCTGTCAGGGGTGATTTGAATGCAATATTCCTGCTTCTTGGCAGGGGGTTGGACTGGATGGCCTATGAGGTCTCTTCCAACTCTTTGATTCTATGATTCTATGACTTGATTCCAAACGATGCTTCATCTGACTACATATCCTATACTTGGGACTTTTATCTCTTCGTTACCTATGTCTCTAGTGCTCAGAAATTGGTTTCGTTTTAGCTGAGAATCTCTTATCTTTTTCTCTCGGAGCCTGGCAGAACGCCGAAGCCACTGTTCGGCTCTCCTGTTTTGACTGATCTCCTCCCGTCTATCTATTTGCTCATCAATTTCTGCAGCTGGGCCAGGTACCGAGGTGTTTTCATGTTCCCTATCATGGGAACTCTCTAGTAACAATTCAGAAAGCACACCATCATCCCCACACCCCTCAGGGACATTCTCATGGGAAACTATACTTTGAACAGGAATCTCCTGGTCATTCTCTGCATCAAGATCACTGACCAAACCATTGCCATCTTGAAACTCATTGACATCACTCCCCACATCCAAAGCACCCTGATCCTGAAACACAACCACAGGCTGAGCTCCAACACCAACCCCATTCTGCCAGGAAGGGCGGCACCATCTACAATGTTCCCACACTTATCGTGGGTGTTACGTTCCAGGACCACCCGCGAAAAGTGAAAATCCATGAAGTAGGGATGCTATATATGTATATCGAGTTCCGAGGGTGAGGGAGAAGCAAAGAGAGATTTAAAGGCACTGCACACCTTATTTTTTTGATAGCTATCTGTTGTGGCTGAGATGTTCCCTGATGATGAGGATGATGGGATTCAGATTCAGATCACAGCTAACCCCAGCAAACAAAAGTCCTTTGTCTCACCCTGGTCATTCCACAGATATATAAACCCATTTTTCCCAGTTCCAACAGACCTCACTACCTCTGAGGATGCTTGCCATAGATGCAGGCGAAACGTCAGGAGAAAAATTGCCTCCAGAACATGGCCATATAGCCCGGAAAAACCTACAACAACCAATGTGTCTGAGACTTGTGTAAATAGGGTACGTCCTGGGCTTCATGCCTTTCCCTTAAAGAGGGGGCTCCAAGGACCTTCCTTGGCTGAAGATTCCTCCTTGCAAAGCAATTGAGTTGTTCTTGCCACCCAGGGCCCTCGGCCCGGCCGCCGTACAGGATGTTTTGCTTCGGAAAACGGCTTTAATCAATACTCCGAAGGCGTCCTGTCAGTTATCATTAGGGCCAGGTAAGTGGCAGGTGCAGCATTCATTACCGGAAAGGCAGCTTACAAGCCACAGAGAGGCTTAAGCCTCCGACAGACAAGGCCTTTCGGATTTGCGTCTCCGGAAACAGAGAAGGCCGCTGCTCTGATCTGGCCCAGGTCCAGCTCTCCTTTCCATTTCAACTCAGGTGACAAAAAAGAAGCCGACGATTTGCTTTAATTACATAACACCATATTTGTTCCTGGGTTATAAATGTCATTTCCTAATCAGTTCTATCATAAAAATATGGGAAAAGTTGCAAATCTACTACAAAACAGGAGCTTTTTTGTTGAGTTCCAGGGCCAGAGAAGCAGATGGCAGAAACAGAAGAACGGCCTGCCTCAGGGGAGCGTGCTTGCTCCATCCATGCTCAACATCTACACAAATGACCAGTCATTGCCAGAAGGGACAGAGAGTTTCATCTATGCTGATGATCGTGCCATCACCGCTCAAGCAGGAAGCTTTGAGATGGTTGAACAGAAGCTCCCCAAAGCTTTAGGTGCCCTTACTGCCTATTACAGGGAAAACAAGCTTGCTCCATCCATGTTCAACATTTACACAAATGACCAGCCACTGCCAGAAGGGACAGAGTTTCATCTATGCTGACGATCGTGCCATCACCGCTCAAGCAGGGAGCTTTGAGATGGTTGAACAGAAGCTCCCCAAAGCTTTAGGTGCCCTTACTGCCTATTACAGGGAAAACAAGCTTGCTCCATCCATGTTCAACATTTACACAAATGACCAGCCACTGCCAGAAGGGACAGAGTTTCATCTATGCTGACGATCGTGCCATCACCGCTCAAGCAGGAAGCTTTGAGATGGTTGAACAGAAGCTCCCCAAAGCTTTAGGTGCCCTTACTGCCTATTACAGGGAAAACAAACTTGCTCCATCAATGTTCAACATTTACACAAATGACCAGCCACTGCCGGAAGGGATGGAGAGTTTAATCTATGCTGATGATCGTGCCATCACTGCTCAAGCAGGGAGCTTTGAGATGGTTTAACAGACGCTCCCTGAAGCTTTAGGTGCTCTTAGTGCCTTTTACAAGGAAAACAAGTTTGCTCCATCAATGTTCAACATTTACACAAATGACCAGCCACTGCCAGAAGGACAGAGAGTTTCATCTATGCTGATGATCATGCCATCACCACCCAAGTAGGGAGCTTAGAAATGGTTGAATAGAAGCTCCCCGAAGCTTTAGGTGCTCTTACTGCCTATTACAAGGAAAACCAGCTGATTCCTAATCCATCTAAAATGCAAACATGTACTTTTCACCTTAAGAACAGACAAGCATCTCGAGCTCTGAGGATGACCTGCCTAAGTGTTGATGGCATGATCGTCAACATAGATCAGGGGTTCTCAGCTTGTGGGTCCCCAGATATTTTGGCCTTCAACTCCCAAAAATCCTAACACCTGGTACACTGGCTGGGATTTCTGGGAGTTGTAGGCCAAAACACCTGGGATCCCACAGGTTGAGAACCCCTGATCTATGTTGACGATCATGTCATCACCACTTAAGCAGGGAGCTTTGAAATAGTTGGAACAGAACCTCTCTAAAGTTCTAGGGCAGTGGTTCTCAACGTGAGGGTCCCCAGATGTTTTGTCCTTCAACTCCCAGAAATCCTAACACCTGGTAAATTGCACCACATGATATCCATTGGGAAGTATCAGCCTGCAACAAAGTGGCCGGAATTTGAAGCATACCCTCATGAAGCTGGAAAGTTAAGTAGCCTTTGTGTTTGTGTTTATATATCTTGTGTATCTATGGCATTGAATGTTTGCCATGTATATGTGCATTGTGATTCGCTCTGAGTTCCCTGCAGGGTGAGAAGAGCGGGATAGAAATACTGTAAGTAAGTAAATAAGTAAGTATTATAACTATATTTCTAGTTACTGAGTGGGAAAACCATTCCTCCACCTCTGCTAATCCTCATGTCGTTTCCCAGTCTGAAACCACAACAAAACATTTAAGGATTTAAGACAAAATCAACCCTTTTGGTGTTGCTGAGCCGCTCTGCCTGCCAACAAAGACTCCACGATGACGACTGCACAACAGGTGTGTGTTGCACACCTGCACACTGACACTTTGCATGAGATGGATCTTGGCCGCAGAGGGATTTTAGCTTCGCAAAGACCCTTCAATCGTGAAGCAGGTTCTGCTTTTGCAGGTGTGTCCCTTTCCTGCAGAAGGAAAGGCTTTGAAAGGCCTTGATCCTGCCCACGTTGAGATTCAAAGCCCTTCTTTGCTTGTTGTTGTTGTTGTTGTTAGCTTGGGTATCCTTTTCCATTGCGAAATTACATATAAGTCTGAAAAAATATTGCCTCCAATTGGCCATGTTTTTATTATTATTGTTTTGCCAGTAAGGCAGATATTATTATTATTATTATTATTATTATTATTATTAGCTTGGGTATCCTTTTCCATTGTGAAATCACGTGTAAGTCTGAAAAAATATTGTCTCCAATTGGCCATGTTTTTATTATTATTGTTTTGCTAGTAAGGCAGATATTATTATTATTATTATTATTATTATTATTAGCTTGGGTATCCTTTTCCATTGCGAAATCACGTGTAAGTCTGAAAAAATATTGTCTCCAATTGGCCATGTTTTTATTATTATTGTTTTGCTAGTAAGGCAGATATTATTATTATTATTATTATTATTATTAGCTTGGGTATTCTTTTCCATTGTGAAATCACATGTAAGTCTGAATAAATATTGTCTCCAATTGGCCACGTGTTTATTATTATTGTTTTGCCAGTAAGACAGATTTATTACTATTATTATTATTATTATTATTATTATTATTAGCTTGGGTATTCTTTTCCATTGTGAAATCACGTGTAAGTCTGAAAAAATATTGCCTCCAATTGGCCATGTTTTTATTATTGTTTTGCCAGTAAGGCAGATATTATTATTATTATTATTATTATTATTATTATTATTAGCTTGGGTATTCTTTTCCATTGCGAAATCACGTGTAAGTCTGAAAAAATATTGCCTCCAATGGGCCATGTTTTTATTATAATTGTTTTGCCAGTAAGACAGATATTATTATTATTGTTGTTATTATTATTATTATTATTATTATTATTATTAGCTTGGGTATCCTTTTCCATTGCGAAATCACGTGTAAGTCTGAAAAAATATTGTCTCCAATTGGCCATGTTTTTATTATTATTGTTTTGCCAGTAAGACAGATTTATTACTATTATTATTATTATTATTATTATTATTAGCTTGGGTATCCTTTTCCATTGCGAAATCACATGTAAGTCTGAAAAAATATTGCCTCCAATGGGCCATGTTTTTATTATAATTGTTTTGCCAGTAAGACAGATATTATTATTATTATTATTATTATTATTATTATTAGCTTGGGTATCCTTTTCCATTGCGAAATCACGTGTAAGTCTGAAAAATTATTGTCTCCAATTGGCCATGTTTTTATTATTATTGTTTTGCCAGTAAGACAGATATTATTATTATTATTATTATTATTATTATTAGCTTGGGTATCCTTTTCCATTGCGAAATCACGTGTAAGTCTGGAAAAATATTGTTTCCAATGGGCCATGTGTTTATTATTATTGTTTTGCCAGTAAGGCAGATTTTTTTATGATTATGATTATTATTATGATTAGCCTGAGTATCCTTTTCCGCTGTGAAATCATGTGTAAGTCTGAAAAAAATATTGTCTCCAATTGGCCATGTTTTTGTTATTATTATTTTGTCAGTAAGGCAGAATTATTATTATTATTATTATTATTATTATTATTATTATTATTATTAGCTTGGGTATTCTTTTCCATTGTGAAATCACATGTACGTCTGAAAAAATATTGCCTCCAATGGGTCATGTTTTTATTATTATTGTTTTGCCAGTAAGGCAGAATTATTATTATTATTATTATTATTATTATTATTAGCCTGGGTATCCTTTTCCATTGTGAAATCACGTGTAAGTCTGAAAAAATATTGTCTCCAATTGGCCATGTTTTTATTATTATTGTTTTGCCAGTAATGCAGATATATTATTATTATCATTATTATTATTATTATTAGCTTGGGTACATCTGAAAAAAAATTGTCTCTAATTGGCTATGTTTTTATTATTATTGTTTTGCCAATAAGGAAGATTTATTATTATTATTATTATTATTATTATTATTAGCTTGGGTACATCTGAAAAAAAATGTCTCCAATTGGCCATGTTTTTATTATTATTATTTTGCCAGTAAGGCTGGATTATTATTATTATTATTATTATTATTATTATTATTATTATTGGGTATCCTTTTCTGTTTTGCCAGTAATGCAGATTATTTATTATTATTATTATTATTATTATTATTATTATTATTATTATTAGCCTGGGTATCCTTTTGCATTGTGAAATCACATGTAAGCCTGAAAAAATATTGCCTCCTATTGGCCATGTTATAATTATTATAATTTTTATTATTATTATTATTATTAGCTTGGATATTTTTTCCATTGCGAAATCACGTGTAAGTCTGGAAAAATATTGTTTCCAATTGGCCATGTTGTTATTGTTGTTATTATTATTATTATTATTATTATTATTATTATTATCATTATTAGCCTGGGTATCCTTTTGCATTGTGAAATCACATGTTAGTCTGAAAAAATATTGCCTCCAATTGGCCATGTTATTATTATTATTATTATTATTATTATTATTATTAGCTTGGATATTTTTTTCCATTGTGAAATCACGTGTAAGTCTGGAAAAATATTGCCTCCAATTGGCCATGTTATTATTATTATTGTTTTGCCAGTAAGGCAGAATTATTATTATTGTTGTTGTTGTTGTTATTATTATTATTACTATTATTATTATTAGCCTGGGTATCCTTTTGCATTGTGAAATCATATCTAAGCCTGAAAAAATATTGCCTCCAATTGGCCATGTTATTATTATTATTATTATTATTATTATTATTAGCTTGGTTATCCTTTTGCATTGTGAAATCATGTGTAAGTCTGAAAAAATATTGCCTCCAGTTGGCCATGTTTTTATTATTATTGTTTCGCCAGTAATGTAGATATATTATTATTATTATTATTATTATTATTATTATTATTATTATTATTAGCTTGGGTATACCTTTTGCATTGTGAAATCACGTATAAGTCTGAAAAAATACTGTCTCCAATGGGCCATGTTTTTATTATTATTGTTTTGCCAGTAACGCAGATATATTATTATTATTATTATTATTATTATTATTATTATTATTATTATTATTAGCTTGGGTATACCTTTTGCATTGTGAAATCACGTGTAAGTCTGAAAAAATATTGCTTCCAATTGGCCATGTTTTTATTATTATTGTTTTGCCAGTAAAGCAGATTTGAGCCCCTGGAAATAACCATTGAGCGGAGCACTCTCACAAAACCTAAAGTGCTTGAGTTTGCTTAATGGTTTATGTTATGACAACGTTCAAGACCATCCGCCTTTTAGTTGCCAATTAATGTCTCCATGTTTGCACACAATTCTCTTTTTTTCCTTCCCCACCAAACCCTAATTGCTACTATAATACAATATATATATATTTAGAATGCAATGTTCCATCTCATTGTTTTACTTGCTGCCCAATTTTGGCAACTCGCCGCGCGTTTTAAATACACCGTTCGTCATTGTTATTATGGTCGTTCTGGCCAATTTGTCTCGAACTCAACATTAATTTTCTGCACGACAAAAAAACAATAAGGTTCTGGATATGGAAGAGATGGTCTCCAGCATTAATGATGCCCAATTTCCAATTATTATACTATCAGAAATAAGATTATTAAGACATAATATTCCACCTGCCGGTCTTGGGTCTGTGCGCATTCAGAAGAAGACATACAAGCCACTCTAAACACAGTCGCAGAAGTTTACGAGAAACTCAGCCTGTCATTGAACCTCGAGAAAACCAAAGTGCTCTTCGTGCCTCTTCAAATTCTGCAGCACTGATGGTCACAGCTGACCTCCAGCTGGAGCACTCACAGGCCAGGGTTTCCCAGTTCTCACCAGCCAATCCCTCTCCAATGTCAGAGATACAGGTTAATGGTGTAACATTAGAAAATGTTGACCATTTTCTCTCCCTTGGCAGCCACCTCTCCACCAAAGACAACACTGACATCGAAATACAACACTGCCTGAGCTCTGCGAGTGCAGCATTTTTCCGAATGAAGCAGAGAGTGTTTGAGGACCGGGACATCCATAGGGAGACCAAGGTGCTTGTTTATAAAGCTATTGTCCTCCCAACCCTGCTATACGCCTGTGAAACATGGACTGTCTACAGACATCAACATTAACACTGAAATACAACACTGCCTGAGCTCTGCGAGTACAGCTTTTTTCTGAATGAAGCAGAGAGTGTTTGACCAGGATATCCGTAGGGAGACCAAGGTGCTTGTTTATAAAGCCATTTTCCTCTCAACCCTGCTATATGCCTGTGAAACATGGACTGTCTACAGACATCAACATTGACACCGAAATACAACACCGCCTGAGCTCTGCGAGTACAGCATTTTTCCAAATGAAGCAGAGAGTGTTTGAGGACCGGGACATCCGTAGGGATACCAAGGTGCTTGTTTACAAAGCTATTGTCCTCCCAACCCTGCTATACGCCTGTGAAACATGGACTGTCTACAGACATCAACATTATTGTCCTCCCAACCCTGCTATACGCCTGTGAAACATGGACTGTCTACAGACATCAACATTGACGCTGAAATACAACACCACCTGAGCTCTGTGAGTGCAGAATTTTTCCAAATGAAGCAGAGAGTGTTTGAGGACCGGGACATCCGTAGGGATACCAAGGTACTTGTTAATAAAGGTATTGTCCTCCCAACCATGCTCTACACCTGCGAAATGTGGACTGTCTACAGACGTCACATGCAACTTCGGGAATGATTCCATCAGCACTGCTTCCGGAAAATCCTGCAAATCTCTTGGGAAGGCAAGCAGACAAATGTCAGCGTGCTGGAAGAAGCAAAGATTGCCAGCATTGAAGCAATGGTCCTCCGCCATCAACTCCGTTGGACCGACCACGTTGTCCGGATGCCCAATCTCCGTCTCCCAAAGCAGTTGCTCTACTCCGAACTCAAGAATGGAAAACAGAATGTTGGTGGGCAGGAAAAGAGATTGAAAGATGGGCTCAAAGCCAACGTTAAAAACTCTGTCATTGACACTGAGAACTGGGAAGCCCTGGCCCTTGAGCACTCCAGCTGGAGGTCAGCTGTGACCAGCAGTGCTGTAGAATTTGAAGAGGCATGAATGGAGGGCGAAAGAGAGAAACGTGCCAAGAGGAAGGCACGTCAAGCCAACCCCAACCAGGACCGCCTTCCACCTGGAAACCAATGCGGGAGACTGTGGCATAGACACTGAGAACTGGGAAGCCCAGCTGGAGGTCAGCTGTGACCAGCAGTGCTGTAGAATTCAAAGAGGTACATATGGAGGGCGAAAGAGGGAAACGTACCAAGAGAAAGGCGTGTCAAGCTAACCGATGTCCTCACTGCGGGAGACGTAGATCAAGAATAGGGCTCCAGAGTCACCTATGGACCCACCCTGGAAGATTATTCTACTTAGACAACGAGGGATCACCTAAGTAAGTAAGTACTCGGGTCTCTGAACCATAGATTGTATTTCAGATGAATGACGATATGCATAGTTTTTTGTTTCTCTGAAACCGTGGAAATTTCTCTTCGAAAGTGGAGATATCCCATTGATTCCTCGGAGCACCGAACATCTGTTTGCACAACTTTACGAGACAATAAAAAGAATCCCAAAAAACGCTCCCTTTGACAATAACAACGTCTTGAAAGCAGGAGGCGAAGGCTCGATGGGGCCAGTCAGCGTTTTGGAAACTAATTAATTACGTTTATATCCTGCCTCTCCTCCAGCAAGGCACACATTAAAGCAAAATGCAGCTTAAAAACAAAGATATACATATATGCATATACAAACTAAAAATGGCCCTAAAGTTGTCACCCAAAAGTTTCCCTAATGGCAGAGCAGTAACCAGCTATTACTGAAGCGCCTTTATAAAAAGAGAAGAATATATACTTTTGTCTTCTTTTTGATCTCTTTTAAAATGCTTTTAAGCTGTTGGAATTTAGCGCTTGGTTTAAGATGACTGCTAATTTCACTCTTTCCTTAACTGGTTTAAATTATATACCTAACGTTGCCCAGGTACGCATTGTATTCGCGGCTTGTTCTTTTCTTCCTCCATTTCCGATGTTTTCTCTTATTTATTTATTTATTTATTTGGTACACTTGTATACCGCTAATATCTCAGCCTGTGCGGCGACTCATTGCGGTTTACAACATATTTAAAATACAATATTCACTTTAAAAATATAAAATAGAATATCAAAATACATACATATACATACATAGTATTGGGCCACCAATACAGACCGGAACATCTCATAGTTAAAGTCGTAATCCAATTCGTTATCCTTGATTGCTAGTCCATGGTCAAAACAACATCACATCGGAAATTAGTTGAAAACTTGCTCGAACATCCAAGTTTTCAGTTTTTTCCGAAATGCCATTAGCGAGGTGGCTGATCTTATTTCCGTAGGGAGGGCATTCCAAAGCCGGGGGGCCACCACAGAAAAGGCCCTATCTCTCGTTCCCGCAAGCCACACTTGTGAAGCAGGCGGGATGGAGAGAAGGGCTTCTCCTGAAGATCTTAGGGTCCTGGTGGGCTGATAGGCCGAGATACGTTCGGATAGGTATGTAGGGCCAGAACCGTTTAGGGCTTTAAAGGCCAACGCCAGCACTTTGAATTGGGCTCGGTAGCTAATCGGTCTTATTTACTTTGCTTTCTCTTCCTTTTTCTTTCTTCCATCCCTCCTTTCCTCCTTCCTTTCTTCCCTTCCCTTCTTTCTCTTTCTTTCCTTCTCTCCTCATATTTTCCTTTTCTTCCCTTCCTTCCTTCCATCTTCTCTCCCTCTCTCTTTCCTACTTTTTCTTTCTTCCATCGCTTCCTCCCTTTTCTTTCTCTCCTTCCTTCCACCATACTTTCCAACACATTCTTTTTTCCCTTCCTTCTTTCCTTTTGCCACTCCCTCCCCTTCCCTTCCCTTCTTCCATCCTTTCCTTCTTCCTTCCCTTCCTTTCCCTTCCCTTCTTTCTCTTTCTTTCCTTTCCTCTACCACACTTTCCTCCACTTTCCTTTTCTTCCCTTTCTTCTTTCCTTCCTCTTTCTCTCCCCTTCTTTTTTTCTTCCATCCCTTCCTTCCTTCTTTCTCTCTTTCCTTCCCTCCACCATACTTTGCCTCACTTTCCTTTTTTCCCCTTCCTCTCTTCTTTCTTTCACCACTCTCTCCCTCTCCCATTCTCTTCCCTTCTTTTTCTTTCTTCCATCCCTTCTTCCTGTCTTTCTCTTCCTTTTCTTCCCTCCACCTCTTTCCTTCCCTCCACCATACTTTTTCCTTTTCTTCCCTTTCTTCTTTCCTATCGCCGATCCCTCCTTCTCCCATTCTCTTCCCTTCTTTTTCTTTCATCCATCCTTTCCTCCCTTCTTTCTCTTTCTTTCCTTCCCTCCACCATACTTTCACCTTTTCCTTTTCTTCCATTCCTTGTTTCCTTCTGCTCTCTCCATCTCTCTTCCATTCTTTTTCTTTCTTCCATCCCTTCCTATCTTTCTCTTTCTTTCCTTCTTATTGCCGATCCCTCCTTCTCCCATTCTCTTCCCTTCTTTTTCTTTCATCCATCCCTTCCTCGCTTCTTCCTCTTTCTTTCCTTCCCTCCACCATACTTTTTCCTTTTCTTCCCTTTCTTCTTTCCTATCGCCGATCCCTCCTCCCATTCTCTTCCTTTCTTTTTCTTTCATCCATCCCTTCCTCCTATCTTTCTCTTTCTTTCCTTCCCTCCACCACACTTTCCTCCCCTTTCCTTTTTCTCCCTTCCTTCTTTCCTTCTGCCCTCTCCATCTCTCTTCCCTTCTTTTTCTTTCTTCCATCCCTTCCCATCTTTCTCTTCCTTTTCTTCTTATTGCCAATCCCGTCTCCCATTCTCTTCCCTTCTTTTTCTTTCATCCATCCCTTTCATCCATCCTCTTTCTTTCCTTCTCTCCACCTCTTTCTTTCCCTCCACCATACTTTTTCCTTTTCTTCCCTTTCTTCTTTCCTATCGCCGATCCCTCCTTCTCCCATTCTCTTCCTTTCTTTTTCTTTCATCCATCCCTTCCTTCTATCTTTCTCTTTCTTTCCTTTCCTCCACCATACTTTCACCCACTTTCCTTTTCCTCCCTTCCTTCTTTCCTTCTGCCCTCTCTATCTCTCTTCCATTCTTTTTCTTTCTTCCATCCCTTCCTATCTTTCTCTTTCTTTCCTTCTTATTGCCAATCC
Source organism: Anolis sagrei (assembly GCF_037176765.1). NCBI lineage: Eukaryota > Metazoa > Chordata > Lepidosauria > Squamata > Anolidae > Anolis > Anolis sagrei. The sequence continues at coordinate 3,626,764 of NC_090028.1, read as the reverse complement.
CTCCTTCTCTCATTCTCTTCCCTTTTTTTCTTTCATCCATCCCTTCCTCGCTTCTTCCTCTTTCTTTCCTTCCCTCCACCATATTTTTTCCTTTTCTTCCCTTTCTTCTTTCCTATCGCCGATCCCTCCTTCTCCCATTCTCTTCCCTTCTTTTTCTTTCATCCATCCCTTCCTCCTATCTTTCTCTTTCTTTCCTTCCCTCCACCACACTTTCCTCCCCTTTCCTTTTTCTCTCTTCCTTCTTTCCTTCTGCCCTCTCCATCTCTCTTCCCTTCTTTTTCTTTCATCCATCCTTTCCTCCCTTCTTTCTCTTTCTTTCCTTCCCTCCACCATACTTTCTCCTTTTCCTTTTCTTCCCTTTCTTCTTTCCTGTTGCCGATCCCTCCTTCACCCATTCTCTTCCCATCTTTTTCTTTCTTCCATCCCTTCCTCTTGTCTTTCCTCCCCTTTCCTATTCTTCCCTTCCTTCTTTCCTTCCACTTTCTCTCCCTCTTTTTCCTTCTTTTTCCTTCTTCCATCCCTTTCTCCCATCTTTCTCTTTTTTCCTTCTCTCCACCATACTTTCCCTCTTACCTTTTCTTCCCTTTCTTCTTTCCTATCGCTGATCCCTCCTTCTCACATTCTCTTTCCTTCTTTTTCTTTCATCCATCCCTTCCTCCTTTCTTCCTTTCTTTCCTTCCCTCCATCACACTTTCCTCCCCTTCCCTTTTCTTCCCTTTATTCTTCCCTTCTGTTTTCTCCCCCTCTCTTCCCTTCTTTTTCTTTCATCCATTCCTTCCTCGCTTCTTCCTCTTTCTTTCGTTCCCTCCACCACACTTTACTCCACTTTCATTTTCTTCCTTTCCTTCCTTCCACTTTCTCTCCCTCTCTTTCCTTTTTCTTTCATCCACCCCTTCCTCACTTCTTCCTCTTTCTTTCCTTCCCTCCACACTTTCCTCCCCTTTCCTTTTCTCCCCTTCCTTCTTTCCTTCCACTTTCTCTCCCTCTCTTCCCTTCTTTTTCTTTCATCCATCCCTTCCTCGCTTCTTCCTCTTTCTTTCGTTCCCTCCACCACTTTACTCCACTTTCATTTTCTTCCCTTCCTTCCTTCCTTCCTTCCACTTTCTCTCCCTCTTTTTCCTTCTTCTTCTTTCTTCCATCCTTTCCTCCCATCTTTCTCTTTCTTTCCTTCCCTCCACCATACTTTCACCCACTTTCCTTTTTCTCCCTTTCCTCTTTCCTTCTGCCCTCTCCATCTCTCTTCCCTTCTATTTCTTTCTTCCATCCCTTCCTCCTATCTTTCTCTTTCTTCCCTTCTCTCCAACATACTTTCCCCTTTTCCTTTTCTTCCCTTTCTTCTTTCCTATCGCCGATCACTCCTTCTCCTATTCTATTGCCATCTTTTTCTTTCATGCAGCCCTTCCTCGTTTCTTCCTTTTTCTTTCCTTTCCTTCACCACACTTTCCTTCAAGTTTCCTTTTCTTCCCTTCCTTCTTTCTTTCCACTTTCTCTCCCTTTCTTTCCTTTTTTTTCTTTCATCCACTCCTTCCTCCCATCTTTCTCTTTCTTTCCTTCCCTCCACCATACTTTCCCCCTTATCTTTTCTTTCCTTTCTTCTTTCCTATTGCTGATCGCGCCTTCTCCCATTCTCTTCCCTTCTTTTTCTTTCATCCATCCCTTCATATCTTTCTCTTTTTTTCCTTCTCTTCACCACTTTCCCCCTTTCCTTTTCTTCCCTTTCTTCTTTCCTATCGCCGATCCCTCCTTCTCCCATTCTCTTCCCTTCTTTTTCTTTCTTCCATCCCTTCCATACTTTCCTCTACTTTCCTTTTCTTCCCTTCCTTTCCTTTCCCCTCTCTCCCTTTCTTTTCCTTCCTTTTTCTTTCTATCCCTTCCTCAACCCCTTCTTCCTTTCTTCTTCCCTCCTTTTTCTTTCTCCCTCCCTCCATTCCTTTCCCTTCTTCTCTTTCCTCCCTCCCTTTCCTTCCTCTCATACACATGTCACCAAACAGCATCCAAACTGCTTCCCTCCCTTTCCTTCTTAGTGACATCACAGAGGGGCCACTTCACCTAGCTACAGCCAATCCGCTTTGTTCCTTTCCTCTTCCTCAGTTCTGGGCCTGTAAGGAGTAGTTACTTTTGTTCAAACTCCCCAAGTAATTTAAGTTGAATAATGAAGGATCTGTGTGCCAAGTTTGGTCCAGATCCATCAAGCCACGGAGGAGCCTTTGTGGCACAAACCAACCAACATACTTTTAGAGAGAGTTAAGTTGCTGGTTTTGAGCCACTTTTGCTTTTAACTCATGCTGTATACGCTGCCATTGGTGTCATACTCAGAAAAGGGCCAAAGCATGCAACGAAGAACGGACGCACTTACTTCCCCATCCAAACGGCATAGTTTTCGGGAAGCCTTGGGACGAAGAGGATGGCGTTTCCGGTGTCGACCTCAACGGCTCCATAGCAGTCGGCCTCCGTCACTCCAAAGGTCCAATGGAAGTACGATTCCTGGGAACGAGGAACAAAAGGACAAAGCTGCTTTGAGTCTCCTCCTTGTGGACAAAAAAAGGAGGAATATAAATAAACATAATAATAATAATTGACTTTTACAATTAAAATTGTTTTACAAGTCAAACAAGCAGTCGAAGAAGAAAAACGCAATGCCCTGACAGAAGATGTCAAGGAAAGCCAAGAACCTGCTTTCACTGAAGTCAATAATCGGAAACTTCTCAAAGTACAACAGACAAAGAGTCAGTACAAAAAAACTGCACTCCAAACCAGAGCTGACAGGGTCAAACTTCCCACACAGAATCCCAATGACCAACAGAAAATACTATGTTTTCTGATGGTCTTTGGTGACCCCTCTGACACCCTTCGCGACCCCCTCAGGGGTCCCGACCCCGAGGTTGAGAAACACGGATCAAAGAGCATTCTGAACTCCACCAAACCGAACTTCGGATTTAAACCGAACTTGGCACACAGAACTCCCATGACCCACAGAAAACACTGGAAGGGTTTGGTGGGTATTGACCTTGAGTTTGGGAGTTGTAGTTCACCTATATCCAGAGGAGTGTTGTGGATTCATGCAATGGTGGATCTGGACCAAACTTGGCACAAATACTCAATATGCGCAAATGTGAACACTGGTGGAGCTTGGGGAAAATAGACCTTGTCTTTTGGGAGTTGTAGTTGCTGGGATTTATAGTTCATTACAGTCAAAGAACATTCTGAACTCCACCAATTATAGAATTGGCTCAAACTTCCCACATGCGAACCCCATGACCGTTGTTGTTGCTGGGATTTATAGTTCATTACAATCAAAGAACATTTTGAACTCCACCAACGACAGAATTGGCTCAAACTTCCCACATGGAATCCCCATGACCATTAGAAAATACTGTGTTTTCTCATGGTCTTTGGCGATCCCTCTGACACCCCTTCGCGACCCCCTCAGGGGTCCCGACCCCCAGGTTGAGAAACACTGACCTAGGGCTTCAGAGAGCTTCTGTTCAACCACCTCAAAGCTCCCTGCTTGAGCGGTAATGGCACGATGGAATCCCCATGACCATCAGAAAATACTGTGTTTTCTCATGGTCTTTGGCGACCCTTCTGACACCCCTTTGCGACCCCCCTCAGGGGTCCCAACCCCCAGGTTGAGAAACACTGGATTAGAGGGTCCTGTTCCTCTTCCTGTTCTAGGATGCAACACGGGGGACAGGACTGATCAGTATGGATATAATGCCCTGAAGACTGGTGCAACTGGACTTTGGAAGATCAGGATTCAAATCCCCGCTCAGGTGTAATGCTGCAGCAAAGCCTGGCTTGGGGGAAGCAAAATATATCGCCTGCCTGGACAACAGTTAAGTCCAGCTGGAAAAGCTCTTCTTACAGACACTCCTGGCCTTGAGCTCCCGTAATGAGGCGCCAGGGGAAAGGCCTCCGAAAACACAGAATTCAGGGGAAAGTGCGCTAACACAAGGAGATAAACTGTTTGCAAGACCACACTCTTCCTCCAGCCTGCTAGGAGCTACTACAGCTTAGAGAGAGAGAGATGCAATGAGACTACAACAATACAAGATTCATCCCAGAGGCTCTTAAGATGAATTGGGCATCCAACAATACAATACAAAACTTTGTTACGGTCACTGAGCAGCACAAAGAACTGGGCATCCTTTGCATCCGAAATGGGGTCTCTAAAGGCAACGTTTCAGGGGAAAGATAATGCTCCGAAAGAAGGAAAACACAACCCCAAAAATCCACATCGCTGCCCACTGCCTTTAGAATTCAAACAAAGCCACACCAAGCCACAGAAATGTTATAAATGATCGAGAACTAGCAGCAATATTGGCCCAAAATACGGTGCCGGTGCCCAAAACATAGTGGAAATACAAGGTCGTTGGACCGTATATTATTAATTTCCTTAATTAAACAAACCTGATGCTGGGGGCTCCGTAGCTTACTTGGAAATATTAGGCAATTTGACCCCAAAATCTTCTAAAATGCAAATCTCAATGGTAAACAAACAAACAAACAAAAGACAGAACAACAAACAGCAAAAGTTACGAGTTCTGCTGCTGTTTTGAAATCGATTATTATTATTTTTACTAGCTGTCCCCTGCCACGCGTTGCTGTGGCCCAGTCTGTGTATATGTTTTGTGTGTGCATATATTTGTTTATATATGCATGTATTGTGTTTGCATGTATGTATATGTGTGTGTGTAGATATCTATCTATCTATCTATCTATCTATCTATCTATCTATCTATCTATCTATCTATATCTATATATATAATAAAGAAGAGTGTTTGTTTGTATGGGAAGGACAGAGGTGCGGAGGGCGGAAGGTGTTTGTGCCAGCGTTCTGATTGGCTGCCGCTGTGGTGCTATTTGCATATGGTCTCTGATTGGGCAGCTTCAATAGGAGCCCCTGGTGGAGAAGAGGGTTCATGGCAGAAACGGGGCATGACAGAAGGAAATTTGCATATGGTCTCTGATTGGCCAGCCTCAAATCCAACATTCCGAGATGAGAAAGAGAGGAAAGGAAAGGCCAAAGGGGGCTGGGTCAGAACACTACACATACAGAGCAGACTTGGCAGAGCCCCCATCACCCACTCGACATCCTACTGCAGTTTGGAGGAGTATGAACCATGGATGATGGGACTTGCAGTACCACCACTCACATTCTGAGACCGCTGTTAACCTCATCCAATGACTGATCAGGACCAAACTTTGCACAGAGACCTCTCATGACCCACTTTACGTCCTGGTGTGGTTTGGCCGGGGATGGACCGTGGATTATGGGACTTGCAGTACCTTTGCTCAGTTCTTGAGACCACTGCAACCCTCATCCAATTACCGATAAAGACCAAACTTGGCACACTGAGTCTCCATGACGCACTCTACATCCTGGTGCGGCTTGGAGGAGGATGCACCATGGACGATGGGACTTGCAATATCTGCACTCCCTTCCTAAAACCATTATAACTGCAAACAATGATGGATCAGGACCACAATTTACACAGAGAGCCCGCATGACCCACTCTACATCCTGGTGCGGTTTGGAAGAAGTTGACAATGGATGATGGGACTTGCAGTCACTTCACTCACTTCCTGAGACCACTGAGACCCTTGCCAATGATTGATCAAGACCAAACTTGGTACAGAGAGTCCCCATGACCCACTCTACATCCTGCTGTACTTTCGAGGAGGACAGACCATGGATGATAGGACTTCAAGTACCTCCACTCTCTTCCCAAGAGTGCTGCAACCCTCATCTAATGTCCGAACAAAACCAAACTTGGCACACAGAGCCCCCATGACCCACTCTACATCCTACTGCGGTTTGGAGTAGGGCATACCATGGATGATGGGACTTGAAGTACCCCTACTCGCTTTCCGCTACCCTCAACAATGACTAAACAACACCAAACTTGGCACATAGACCTCTCATGACCCACTTCACGCCATGGTGTGGTTTGACTGTGGATCGAGCATGGATTATGGGACTTGCAGTATCTTCGCTCAATTCCTGAGACCACTGCAACCATCATCCAATTTCCGATAAGGACCAAACTTGGCACACCGGGTCTCCATGATGCACTCTACATCCTGGTGCGGTTTGGAGGATGATGCACCATGGACGATGGGACTTGCAGTTCCTTCACTCAGTGAAACTACTGAGACCCTCATCCAATGACTGATGAAGACCAAACTTGGCACACAGAGCCCCCATGACCCACTCTATATCCTGCTGCTGTTTGTAGGAGGATGGCTCATGGATGATGGGACTTCAAGTACCTTCACTCACTTCACTCATTACCCACTTTCTCTAATAACCCGGGCAACGCCGGGTCCCCTATCTATATATATAATAAAAGTCAAAACTTGTATGCGGCGGATGTGTGGCGGTGTATGTGCCGGCTTTCTGATTGGCCAGCCTGAAAGTTCCAAGATTCTGATTGGCTGCTGCTGTGGTGCTATTTGCATATGGTCCCTGATTGGCCTGCTTCAACAGGAGCCCCTGGTGGAGAAAAGGGTTCATGACAGGAATGGGGACATGACAGAAGGAAATTTGCATTTGGTCTCTGATTGGCCAGCCTCAATTCCAAGATTCTGAATGGCTGCTGCTGTGGTGCTATTTGCATATGCTCCCTGATTGGCCTGCTTCAACAGGAGCCCCTGGTGGAGAAAAGGGTTCATGACAGGAATGGGGACATGACAGAAGGAAATTTGCATTTGGTCTCTGATTGGCCAGCCTCAAATTCAAGGTTCCGAGATAACAAAGAGAGGAAAGGATAAGGCAAGAGGGGGCTGGGTCAGAAAATTACCAATACAGACCACACTTGGCACACAGAGCCCACAAGACCCACTCTACATCCTACTGCAGTTTGGAGGAGGATGAACCATGGATGATGGGACTTACAGTCACATTCTGAGACTGCTGTTAACCTCATCCAATGACTGATCAGGACCAAACTTGGCACACAGACCTCTCATGACCCACTTTACGTCCTGGTGTGTTTTGGCCAGGGATGGACCATGGATTATGGGACTTGCAGTACCTTTGCTCAATTCCTGCAACCCTCATCCAATTACCGATAAAGACCAAACTTGGCACACTGAGTCTCCATGATGCACTCTACATCCTGGTGCGGTTTGGGGGAGGATGCACCATGGGCGATGGGACTTGCAATACCTCAATTCCCTTTCTGAGACCATTACAACTGTCAACAGTGATGGATCAGGATCACAATTCGCACAGAGAGCCCGCATGACCCACTCTACATCCTGGTGCAGTTTGGAAAAATTTGGAAATGGATGATGGGACTTGCAGTCACTTCACTCACTTCCTGAGACCACCAAGACCCTCACCAATGACCGATCAAGACCAAACTTGGCACACAGAGTTCCCATGACCCACTCTACATCCTGGTGCACTTTCAAGGAGGACAGACCATGGATGATGGGACTTCAAGTACCTCCACTCCCTTCCCAAGACTGCTGCAACCCTCATTTAATGTCCGATCAAGACCAAACTTGGCACACAGAGCCCCCATGACCCTCTCTACATCTTGATGCTGTTTGGAGGAGGGTTGACCATGGATTATGGGACTTGCAGTACCTTTACTCATTAACTGAAACCACTGCGACCCTAATCCAATGATTGATAAAGACCAAACTTAGCACACAGAGCCCCCATGGATGATGGGACTTCAAGTACCTTCACTCACTTCCTGAAAACAATGCCACCGTCATCCAATGACCAATAAAGACCAAACTTGGCATACAGAAGCGCCATTATCCACTTTCTCTAATAACCCGGGCAGCGCCGGGTCCCCAAGCTAGTGTATATAATAAAAGTCAAAACTTGCATGCGGAGGACAAAAGTGCGGCAGGAGGAGTATGTGCCAGCGTTCTGATTGGCTGCCGCTGTGGTGCTATTTGCATATGGTCTCTGATTGGCCAGCTTCAATAGGACCCCTGGTGGAGTTCATGACAGAAACGGGGACATGAGAAGGAAATTTGCATATGGTCTCTGATTGGCCAGCCTCAATTCCAAGATTCCGAGATGACAAAGAGAGGAAAGGAAAAGGCCAGAGGGGGCGGAGTCAGAACATTACCAATACAGACCAGACTTGGCACACAAAGCCCCCATGACCCACTCGACATCCTACTGCAGTTTGGAGGAGGATGAACCATGGATGTTGGGACTTGCAGTACCATCACTCACATTCTGAGACCACTGTTAACCTCATCTAATGACTGACCAGGACCAAACTTGGCACATAGACCTCTCATGACCCATCTTATGTCCTGGTGCGGGTTGGCCGGGGATGGACTGTGGATTATGGGACTTGCAGTACCTTTGCTCAATTCTTGAGACCACTGCAACCCTCATCCAATTACCGATAGACCAAACTTGGCACACTGAGTCTCCATGACACACTCTACATCCTGGTGCAGTTTGGAGGAGGATGCACCATGGACGATGGGACTTGCAATACCTGCACTCCCTCCCTAAGACCATTACAACTGCTAACAATGATGGATCAGGACGACAATTTACAGAGAGCCCGCATGACCCACTCTACATCCTGGTGCGGTTTGGAAGAATTTGACAATGGATGATGGGACTTGCAGTCACTTCACTCACTTCCTGAGACCACTGAGACCCTTGCCAATGACTGATCAAGACCAAATATGGCACACAGAGTCCCCATAACCCACTCTACATCCTGGTGCACTTTCAAGGAGGACAAACCATGGATGATGGGACTTCAAGTACCTCCACTCCCTTCCCAAGACTTCTGCAACCCTAATCTAATGTCCGATCAAGACCAAACTTGGCACACAGAGCACCCTTGACCCACTCTACATCCCGATGCTGTTTGGAGAAGGAGGGACGATGGATGATGGGACGTTCAGTGCAGTTCAGGGCAGGATGGGCCACTAATGATGGGATTTGCAGTACTTTCACCCGATTCACTTCCCACAGAACATTGTAGCCCCTACAAATCAGAGACCAGGCCCAAACTTGGCACACACTCATGGCCCACTCTACATCCTGATGCAGTTCTAAGGGGGATGGGCCATGGATGATGGGACTTGCAGTATCTTTACTCACTTACTGAAACCACTGCAACCCTGAACCAATGACTGATCAATACCAAACTTGGCACACAGAGCCCCCGTGACCCTATCTATTTAATTTATTTATTTATTTGGAAGTTTTCTATACCAGCCTTCTCTACATCCTGTTTAACACCAAACTTGGCATACAGAACGGCCATTACCCACTTTCTCTAATAACCCGGGCAGCGCCGGGTCCCCAAGCTAGTATATCTATATAAATAAAAATGTAATGATCAGCTGAAACATTCACATCTAGCCCCAGCAGACAAGAGTCCTTTGTCCCACCCTGGTCATTCCACAGATATATAAACCCATTTTTCCTACTTCCAACAGACCTCACTACCTCTGAGGATGCTTGCCATAGATGCAGGCGAAATGTCAGGAGAAAAATTGCCTCCAGAACATGGCCATATAGCCCGGAAAAACCTACAACAACCCAGTGATTCCGGCCATGAAAGCCTTCGACAATACAATGTAATGTTTGTTTGTGGGATTAACAGAACTCAAAAACCACTGGATGAATTGACATCAAATTTGGACACAAGACACCTAACAACCCAATGTATGTCCTTCACTAAAAAAAAAATTGATTTTGTCATTTGGGAGTTGTAGTTGCTGGGATTTATAATTCACCTACAATGAAAGTACATTCTGAACCCCACCAATGATGGAATTGAACCAAACTTGGCACACAGTTCTCCCATGACCAACAGAAACTACTGGAAGGGTTTGGTGGGCAGTGTCCTTTGGTTTTGGAGTTGTAGTTCACCTACATCCAGAGATCACTGTGGACTCAAACAATGATGGATCTGGACCAAACTCTACGCGAATACTCAATATGCCCAAATGTGAATACTGGTGGAGTTTGGGGAAAATAGAATCTTGACATTTGGGAGTTGTAGTTGATGGGATTTATAGTTCACCTACAATCACAGAGCATTCCGAACCCCACCAATGATAGAATTGGGCCAAACCTCCCACACAGAACCCCCATGTGGGCCACAGCAATGCGTGGCAGGGGACGGCGAGTCTATATAAATAAAAATGTAATGTTTGTTTGTGGGATTAGCAGAACTCAAAAAGCACTGGATGAATTGACACCAAATTTGGACACAAGACACCTAACAACACAATGTATGTCCTTCACTCAAAAAATTGATTTTGTCATTTGGGAGTTGTAGTTGCTGGGATTTATAGTTCATCTACAATGAAAGAACATTCTGAACCCCACCAACGATGGAATTGAACCAAACTTGGCACACAGTTCTCCCATGACCAACAGAAAATACCGGAAGGGTTTGGTGGGCAGTGTCCTTTGGTTTTGGAGTTGTAGTTCACCTACATCCAGAGATCACTCTGGACTCAAACAAGGATGGATCTGGACCAAACTCTACACAAATACTCCATATGTCCAAATGGGAACACTGGTGGAGTTTGGGGAAAATAGAATCTTGACATTCGGGAGTTGTAGTTGCTGGGATTTATAGTTCACCTACAATCACAGAGCATTCTGAACCCCACCAATGATGGAATTGGACCAAACCTCCCACATAGAACCCCCATGTGGGCCACAGCAACGAGTGGCAAGGGACGGCTAGTGTGTATACATACATACATACATACATACATACATACACACACACACACTAGCCATCCCCTGCCATGCATTGCTGTGGCCCAGTCTGTGTATATGTGTTTTGTCTCTGTGTATATATACATATGTCTGTATATATGTGTGTGTTTGTGCATATATATGTGTAGTTTTGCGCAAGTGTTATAATGTATTTCTTTATTTTTTGGCTTTTAAAGTCCCTTCCGCTGTGTTTTTCTGTGTTTTTATGAGTGACTAGCTTGGAAACCTAGCGATGCCCAGATTACTTGAGAAAGACATTGTTTTGGGAAGTTTGGTAATATCTCTGAATGCAGGGTGAACTACAATCCCCACCCCCTCAAACCCCTCCAGTACATTATGTTGGCCCAGGTTATTTGAAAAAGGCAGTTTATTTTGGGGTGTTTGGTAATTTGTAGCCAGTCTTTCGTATTGTTTTTATGAACGTTCCCATTAGAAAAAGCATAAGGATGTGGGTGAACTGCAATTCCCAAAACCATGGGCATCTGTGGCATCGTTGGTTGGCTTCACAGTGCTCTCTGGATGTAGGTGAACTACAACTTCTCTAAATCGTGGTGAATTTTTCCTAAAACTCTTGTTCAATTGCTGATCAATTCCTTTTTGTTGTGTGCCATAGGAATGGGTAGGAAAGGGATAAGGGAGAGGCAGTGGGTGGGTCTTGCAGATTTGAAGAGAGAAAGGAACCCTGGGATGTCCATTCTGCAGAAAAAAAAACAGAACATCTAGGATGAAATGGCACCCAAATGAAAGCATCCCTTGGGTGGTTGGTGTTTGGGGAGGACAGTGGCAGGGGTTGGGCTACATGTTCACAGCGCTGACTATAAGCTGCAATGTTGATTGAGGGAGTGCCTTTGGAGGATTCTCAGCACTTAGCCTGTGTGTGGATGCAGGAGACTGTTTGTGTAAATGGATCCCCCCCCCCCTCCACATACACACAATTTCATTTTTATTATGTGTATCACACGCTGGCCTGATAAATATATTGTGTCCAAATTTGGTGACAATTTGTCCAGTGATTTTTGAGTTATGTTAATCTCACAAACAAACTGTACATTTTTATTTATATAGCTATGTGTGTGTGTGTATGTGTGTGTATGTGTGTGTGTGTGTGTGTGTATATGTATATTTTTGTGTATTTCTGAGTTTATATGTGTATATGCATATTCTGTATATGTGTGGGCTTGTGTATATACATAAAAGGTAAAGGTAAAGGTAGTCCCCTGACATTAAGTCCAGTCATGTCTGGGGTGTGGTGCTCATCTCCATTTCTAAGCCGAAGAGCCAGCGTTGTCCGTAGACACCTCCAAGGCCATGTGGCCGGCATGACTGCATGGAGCGCCGTTACCTTCCCGCCGGAGCGGTACCTATTGATCTACTCACATTTGCATGTTTTCAAACTGCTAGGTTGGCAGAAGCTAGGGCTGACAGCGGAAGCTCACGCCGCTCCCCGGAATCGAACCTGCGACCTTTCGATCAACAAGCTCAGCAGCTCAGTGCTTTAACCCACTGCGCCACCAGTGGCTCCACTGTGTATATACATATATGTGTGCATATATGTATGGGTATATGTATACGTGTGTATGTGCGCATGGGTATATGAATATGAGTGTATGTGCATATGTATATATTGTTTATTTTGGGGGTTTTTAAGTCCATTCTGCTGGGGGTTTTTGTGTGTTTTTAGGAAAGTATAGGAAAGGGTTAAGGGATCGTGTTAATAACACGAACTATGGATTGTTGATGTTGCAATCCCAGGCAACAGCAGGATTGAAGAGAAACAACTGGAAAAGCTGACACAATACGTGGAAGTAAAGATGGAACTGCAAACACTCTGGCACAAGCCAGTCAAGGGGGTCCCAGTGGTGATCGGCACACTGGGTGCAGTGCCTAAAGACCTTGGCCTGCACTTAAAAACAATCGGTGCTGACAAAATCACTTTTTCGCCCATGTTCCAGCATTACTTTCAATTTTAATTTTACATTTGGCCTTCCCATAGTTTTTAATCATGTGGTCTTATTGTTATTGTTAATGTTGCATTATTGTATTGTCCATGTTTTATTTTTAACTGCTTGGATTCTTGTTATTATTGCTTGTATTGTTGTATTTGGGCTCAGCCTCATGTAAGCCACACTGAGTCCCTTAGGGAGATGGTAGCAGGGTACAAATAAAGTGTTGTTGTTGTTGTTGTTATTATTATTATTATTATTATTATTATTATTAAAATCACCACCCGCTAGCTGCAAAAGGCGACAAGCGTGATCTTGTTTGCTGTGTACTAATCTTTCAAATAATAGTAATAATACCAATTTTAAAACCTATTCACGGCTTTATGAATACACACACTGACTGGATAATTTCCCCCCTTTTGGGGCTGTCTCTCCTTTTGGACAATTGCAAACAAAAGCAGAGAGAAAGGATGAGTCTCAGAAGGAATACAAAAGAAAGGCCATCGAAAAGGTCGCATTCCCAGCCCGAGAAAGTGTTTCCCAATTCGCAAAGCCGCCAGCAAGTCATAAACCGAGGGTGATATCTTAGCAAGTCATCGGAGAGGCTCTTAAGGAGCTCAAAGAGCAGAACTCAAGGGCTCCAAAGATAAGGCCGGAGCCGCAAAGGCCGAAGCTCACCTGGCGGAAGATAATGCCGGTATCGGTGCAGTATCGGTTGGTCTGCTCCCCGCCTTGAAGGACGGCGATGGACTTCTGGGGCACGTCCTTGTGGGCCCTCAAGCGCTCACATAGACGGGTCCGGTTCAAGGCAAAGAGAGCCGCCGGGACTCGCAGGGTTTCATTGCCTTGCCAATAGGATGGTCTGGAAAGAGAGGAGGAAGAGGGATCAGTATAGACATCCAACAACGAGTCTATGCTCAAATCAATACACCTATATCTATATTATACTATTGGGCCCACTGGTGGTGCAGCAGGTTAAACCGCTGAGCTGCTGAACTTGCTGACAGAAAGGTCGGCGGTTCCAATCCACGGAGCAGGGTGAGCTCCTGCTGTTAGCCCCAGCTTCTCTCAACCTAGCTTGTTCGAAAACATGCAAATGTGAGTAGATCAATAGGTACCGCTCCGGCGGGAAGGTAACATCGCTCCATGCAGTCATGCTGGCCACACGACCTAGGAGGTGTCTATGGACAACGGCGGCTCTTTGTCTTACAAATACAGGTGAGCAACAGAGTCCCAGAGTCGGACACGACTAGGCTTAATGTCAAGGGAAAACCTTTACCTTTACCTGAAGCATTGGCTGTTTTTGGCAGAGAAGGCGAGGGACTTTGCAAAACTGCGGCTCCCAGGATTCCATAGAATTAAACCACGGTCATTAATGTGATATCAAACTGCATTCATTCTATATAGTGCAAAAACGTACCCGACTTGAGTCAACCCATTGAGTCAATGGAATGAAGCTGAGTGTCTCAATGCATAAAGTCATTGAGATAGGCCCCGTCTACATTGCCATTTAATCCAGATTATTCTCATTACCTGCTTTGAACTGGTATTATATAAGTCTACACTGCCATATAATGCTGATTATCCACATTACCTGCTTTGAACTGGATTATATTAATCTACACTGCCATATAATCCAGATTATCCATATTACCTGTTTTGAACTAGATTATATTAATATAAACTGCCATATAATCCAGATTATCCACATTACCTGCTTTGAACTGGATTATATTAATCTACACTGCCATATAATCCAGATTATCCACATTACCTGCTTTGAACTGGATTACATTAATCTACACTACACCAGATTATCCACATTACCTGTTTTGAACTAGATTATATTAATCTACACTGCCATAATATCCAGATTATCCATATTACCTGCTTTGAACTGGATTATATTAATCTACATTGCTATATAATCCAAATTATCCATATTACCCGCTTTGAACTGGATTATATTAATCTACACTGCCATATAATCCAGATTATCCACATTATCTGCTTTGAACTAGATCTGCTTTGAACTAGATTATCTGCTTTGAACTAGATTATATTAATCTACACTGCCATATAATCCAGATTATCCACATTACCTGTTTTGAACTAGATTATATTAATCTACACTGCCATATAATCCAGATTATCCACATTACCTGTTTTGAACTGGATTATATTAATCTACACTGCCATATAATCCAGATTATCCACATTACCTGCTTTGAACTGGATTATATTAACCTACACTGCCATATAATCCAGATTATCTACATTACCTGCTTTGAACTGGATTATATTAACCTACACTGCCATATAATCCAGATTATCCATATTACCTGCTTTGAACTGGATTATATTAATCTACACTGCCATATGATCTTGGAGGTGTCTACGGGCAATGACGGATGAGCACCACCTCCCAGAGTTGGACACAACTAAATTTAATGTCGGGGGAACCTCGTATTTGCTCGAATCTAATCCTCTCCTTTTTGGGCTAATCTGTCTTCCCAAAATTAAGGTGAGCATTGGATATAAGTTATATGGTAATCTTAGTGCTGAGCCAAAGCAAAAGAGGAAGCTGCTTCACAAACTGCACCTTGACTTCCTCTTTGAGGGACATCATCTCTCATTTAGACCTTTCATTAGACCTATCGGCAGCTTATGTTACTGTAAATTATTTCCTTTTCTTGAGAAAAATTCATGAGAATACAAAATATTACCACATCACCCACTTCAGAGGAAATCTGCTACAAAACAGGAGCTTTTTTGTTGAGTTCTAGGGCCAGAGAAGCAGATGGTGAAAACAGAAGAACAGCCTGCCTCAGGGGAACATGCTTGCTCCATCCATGTTCAACATTTACACAAATGACCAGCCACTGCCAGAAAGGACAGAGAGCTTCATCTATGCTGACGACTGTGCCATCACTGCTCAAGCAGGGAGCTTTGAGATGGTAGAACAGAAGCTCTCCGAAGCTCTAGGTGCTCTTACGGCCTATTACAGGGAAAACCAGCTGATCCCCAACCCATCTAAAACACAGACATGTGCCTTTCATCTCAAGAACAGAGAAGCATCACGAGCTCTGAAGATCACCTGGGAAGGAATCCCACTGGAGCATTGCAGTGCACCCAAGTACCTGGGAGTCACTCTGGACCGTGCTCTTATCTACAAGAAGCACTGCCTGAATATCAAGCAAAAAGTGGGTGCTAGAAACAATATCATACGAAAGCTGACTGGCACAACCTGGGGGTCACAACCAGACACAGTGAAGACATCTGCCCTTGCACTATGCTACTCTGCTGCTGAGTACGCATGCCCAATGTGGAACACATCTCACCACGCTAAAACAGTGGATGTGGCTCTTAATGAGACATGCCGCATTATCACGGGGTGTCTGCGCCCCACACCACTGGAGAAACTACACTGTCTAGCCGGTATTGCACCACCTGACATCCGCCGGGAAGTAGCAGCCAATAGTGAAAGGACCAAGGCAGAGACATCTCCAGCTCATCCCCTGTTTGGGTATCAGCCAGCACGTCAACAACTTAAATCTAGAAATAGTTTTTTTAGATCTACAGAGACACTCGCTGGAACACCCCAGCAGGCGAGAGTCCAAAAGTGGCAGGCTCAAACCCAGAACCTCAACCAATGGCTGATACCAAATGAGAGACTCCCCCCTGGGCACACAGAAGAAGACGGGGTGACTTGGAAGGCGCTGAACAGACTGCGCTCTGGCACCACGAGATGCAGAGCCAACCTCAAGAAATGGGGCCACAAAGTGGAATCCACGCCATGCGAGTGCGGAGAAGAGCAAACCACTGACCACCTGCTGCAATGCAACCTGAGCCCTGACACATGCACATGGGAGGACCTTCTCCCAGCCATACCAGAGGCACTCCAAGTGGCCAGCTTCTGGTCAAAGGAAATCAAGCATAATGCCAAGTTTTAACTTTGTTTGTGGTTTTTCTATACATTATAACTGTATTCTCAATTGGTTTCTGACATGATAAATAAAGAAATAAATACCAATATTGTATATGCTCAGTGGACCAGAACTCAAGCAATCAAAACTCTCGAGGAAAAAAAGCCCAATAAATCAATACTTAGAAGGAACGCAAGTTTGTAATAAAACCCTGTTACTTGAGTTTGTCTTTTAATGATTGTATTTCGATATGAAGAGAAAGGAAAGTGGGGAAAGTAGGAGGGAGGGAAGGAAGGAAAGAATGAGAAAGGGAAAGGGAAAAAGAGAAAGAAGAGGCGAAGGAAAGGAGGGAGGGAGGCAAGAAGGAAAGAAAGGGAGGGAGGAAGAAAAGAAAGAATAAGAAAAGAAAAAGGAAAGGAAAGGGAGAAAGAAGAGGCAAAGGGAAGGAAGGAACGAAGGAAGGGAAGGAAAAAAGGAAAGGAAAGGAAAGGAAAGGAAGAAGAGGCAAAGGAAAGCAGGGAGAGAGGAAGAGAAAAAGAAGGGAAGGAAAAAGAAGGGAAGAAGGAAGGAAGAATGGGAGGAAGAAGAAAAATGAAGAAATGAAGAGAAAGGAGAGTGGGGAAAGAAGGAGAGAGGGGAAAGAAGGAAGGAAAGAAAGAAAAAGAGAAAAGAGAAAGGGAGAAAGAAATGAAGAAAAGGGGGAAGGAA
Source organism: Anolis sagrei (assembly GCF_037176765.1). Lineage (NCBI taxonomy): Eukaryota > Metazoa > Chordata > Lepidosauria > Squamata > Anolidae > Anolis > Anolis sagrei. The sequence continues at coordinate 3,609,446 of NC_090028.1, read as the reverse complement.
GAAAGAAAGAAAGAAAAAGAAAGAGGAAGGAAAGGAAATGAAAGGGAAGGAGGAAGGTGTATGAGGGAAAGAAAGATGGAAGGAAAGAAGGAAGGAGAGAAAAAGGAAAGAGAAAAGAAAAATAAAGGAAAGGGAGGAAAAAGAGGCATAGGAAAGAAGGGAGGGAAGGGGGAAGGAGGAAGAAAGAGAAAAAGAATGGAAGGAAAAGGAAGGGAAGAAGGAAGGGAAAATGGAGGGAGGAAGAAGAAAAAGAAGGGTAGGAAGAGAAAGGAAAGTGGGGAAAGTAGGAGGGGAGGGAAAGAGGAAAGAAAAGAAAAAGAGAAAAGAAAGGGGAGAAATAACAGGTAAAGGAAAGGAGGGAAGAAAGGGAGGTAGGGAGGAAGGAAAGAAGGAAGGATGGAGGAAGGAGGGAGGAAGAAGAAAAAGAGGGAAGGAAGAGAAAAGAGTGGGAAAAGTAAGAGGGGAAAGCAGGAAGGAAGGAAGGAAGGAAGGAGAGAAAAGAAAAGAGAAAGGAAGGAGAGAAAAAAGAGATGAAAGGAGGCAAGAAAGAAAGAAACGAGGAAGAAAGAGGAAGGAAAGGAGGAAGGTGTATAAGGGAAAGAAAGAAAGAAAAGAAGGAAGGAAGGAGGAAGGGAGGGAAGAAAAATAAAAAGAAAGTGAGGAAGGAGATGCATAGGAAAGGAAGGAGAGAAGGAGGAAGAAAGAGAAAAAGGAAGGACAGAAAAAGAAGGGAAGAAGGAAATAAGAATGGAGAAAGAAGAGAGGAAGCAGAAAAAGGAGGGAAGGAAGAGAAAGGAAAGTGGGGAAAGTCAGAGGGGAGGGAAAGAGGGAAGGAAAGGAAGCGCGAAAGGAAGCGCGAAAGGAAGAGGAGAAAGATGAGGCGAAGGAAAGGAGGGAAGAAAGAAAGGGAGAAAGGAAGGAAAGAAAGAAAAAATAAAGAAAAGTAAGGAGAAAAGAAGGGAAGAAAAGGCAAAGGAAAGGAAAGAAAGGGAGGTAGAAAGAGAAAAAGGAAGGGAAGAAAGGAGGGAGGAGGGAGGAAGAAGAAAAAGAGGAAAGGAAGAGAAAAGAGTGGGGAAAGTAGGAGGGGGAAAGCAAGCAGGAAGGAAGGAAAGAGAGAGAGAGAGAGAAAAGAAAAGAGAAAAGAGAAAGGAAGGGAAGAAGAGTCGAAGGAAACCAGGGAAGGAAAAAGACAGGAAAGGAAAGGAAAGGAAAGGAAAGGAAAGGAAAAGAAAGGAGGAAGTTGTATGAGGGAAAGAAAGAGAGGAAAGAAGGAAGGAAGGAAGGGAAGGAAGGAAGGAAGGAAAGGAAAAGGAAAAAAGAAAGAGAGGAAGGAAGGAAGGAAGGAAGGAAGGAAGGAAGGAAGGAAGGAAGGAAGGAAGGAGAAGCACAGGAAAGGAGGGAGGGAAGGAGGGAGGAAAAAGCAAAAGGGAGGAAGGAAGCGAAAGAAAAGTGGGGAAAGTAGGAGGGGAGGGAAAGAGGGAAGGAAAGAAAGAGAGAAAAGAAAAATGAGAAAGGAAGAAGAGAAAGACGAGGTGAAGGATAGGAGAGAAGAAAGAAAGAAAGAAAGAAAGAAAGAAAGAAAGAAAGAAAGAAGAGGAGGAAGGGAGGGAGAGAGGAAGGAAAGAAGGAAGGGAAGGAAGAAGGGAGGGAGGAAGGGATGGAAGGGGAAGGTGTATGAGGGAAGGAAAGGGAAGGAGGAAACAAGAGAGAGAGGGAGAAGATATACGAGGGAAAGGGAGGAAGGAAAGAAAGGGCCACAAAGAAAATGCAAATCCAGATAATGGCAGGTATAATTGTGACTACAAAATGCTTAAAAGTTGTGTATTTGAAAGGAAAGGGGTTTTTCAGATGTCCACTGGGAGAAATACGTAGTGCAACGTGTGCCACGTGGAACAATAAATGTACTTTATGAGCGGATTCTTGTGGGATTTTGAGAAATGCGCTGGGAAGCATCTGTTGCTCCAATACAGAGGGGAGGAAAGGCGCGCCGATGTGTCCGTTCATCTTTCGGTTTTGCCAACAAACCGCCCACGCCCTCAAATCCCGCTTGCTTTGGGGTGGATTTTGCAGAAATGGGTAGTTTGGGTAAATAGAGCAGATCATGCTCATAATGTGAGAGGCCCGAGCATTATCCCTTCAGCTACTCCAGTGGTTACTATGCAAGTTGCTAAGGCGGAAAAAATACAAATAAAGCAGATTCCAACCCACATTAACCTGAGCCTGCAACGCTCCCTCATGTATTAATTATTATATCGCTTTCTCAGAAATAAGAAGCGAGGCTGGGAAAGGTAACCTTTGCTTTCAAGGCTGCAAAGAGCAACTTGCGGCGGCGACGCCGGCGTCAGAAGTCCAAAATGCGCATTTCACGCGGCCGACGTTGCATAAAGGCTCGATTAATCTCCAACACTCGGAGACACATTCTGCAAAGCCAAAAGGTCAACCGTCTTCAATGTGCCAAGGCGGCCGCTAAAGCCTCCTGGTTGGCACACCAATTGCAATTGGAAAGGGCCAAAAAGGGCAGCAAAGAACAGCTTTGCCCAGTGGCCAGAGGACCAAAGCGAAGGCTCCCGTAACCCTTGGATCCATTGAAATCTGGAGGAAAAAAACATGCCCAACGTACTGCCATGCAAGCCCTAATTTGTGCAACAGGCTTGAGCTTTTGGAGAGCGCAGCCTGCAAAACTCTGCGACTAAAAGGAGAAATAAAGCAGCGTACATTACGGGATGATTGGTCACAGTTTCCCTGGTTGTGGGTGAACTACAACTCCCAGAAAGGATGATCAGTTTTCCCCAAAACCCCTCCAATAAGCAAAATTCAGCATATCCGGTTTGTGTGCCAAGTTTTATCCAGATCCATCAGTGTTTGGGTTCACGTTGCTCTCTGGATGTAGGTGAACTACAACTCCTCCAAATCAAGATGAATTTTCCCCAAAGACCTCCACTCATGGGAGCTTTGTGTGACAAGTTTGGTCCAATTTTATCTTTGGGGGCGTTCAGTGTGCATACTGATGGTAGGTGAACTATACATCCCAGTACCTACAACTCCAAAATGTCCAGGTCAATTCCCCTCAATACCCACCAGTATTCAAATTTGGGCATATTGGGTATGCATGCCAAGTTTGGTCCAGATCCATCATTGTTTGGGTTCACAGTGCTCTCTGGATATAGGTGAACTACAACTCCCCCAAATCAAGGTGAATTTTCCCCAAAGACCTCCACTCATGGGGGCTTCTTGATGGCAGGTGAACTATACATCCCAGTACCTACAACTCCAAAATGTCTAAGTCAATTCTCCTCAAAACTCACCAGTATTCGAATTTGGGCATATTGGGTATGCATGCCAAGTTTGGTCCAGATCCATCATTGTTTGGGTTCACAGTGCTCTCTGGATATAGGTGAACTACAACTCCCCCAAATCAAGGTGAATTTTCCCCAAAGACCTCCACTCATGGGGGCTCTGTGTGACAAGTTTGGTCCAATTTTATCTTTGGGGGTATTCAGTGTGCTTATTGATGGTAGGTCAACTATAAATCCCAATACCTACAACTCCAAAATGTCTAAGTCAATTCTCCTCAAAACTCGCCAGTATTCGAATTTGGGCATTTTGGGTATGCATGCCAAGTTTGGTCCAGATCCATCAGTGTTTGGGTTCACAGTGCTCTCTGGATGTAGGTGAACTACAGCTCCCCCAAATCAAGGTGAATTTTCCCCAAAGACCTGCAGTCATGAGGGCTCTGTGTCCCAAGTCAACTTTCATCTTTGGTCCAATTTCATCTTTAGTGGAGTTCAGAGTGCTTATTGATGGCTGGTGAACTATAAATCCCAGTACCTACAACTCCAAAATGTCCAGGTCAATCCCCCTCAAAACCCATCAGTATTCAAATTTAGTCATATCGAGTATGCATGCCAAGTTTGGTCCAGATCCCTCATTGTTTGGGTTCATAGTGCGACCTGGATACAGGTGAACTACAACTCCTATAAATACCTCCAAAGATATCCAGTATGTTTTGTTGGTCATGGGATTTCTGCGTACCAAGTTAGTTCCGGGTCCAACGTTGGTGGAGTTCAGAGTGCAATTCTTAGATTGCAGGTGAACTACACATCCTAAGAACTACAACTCCTATAAATCATGGTGACTCCTCCCCAAACCTCTCTAATATGTTCATGACTGCATGGAGCGCCCTTACCTTCCTGCCGGAGCATTACCTATTGATCTACACACATTTGCATGTTTTCGAACTGCTATGTTGGCAGAAGCTGGGCCTAACAGTGGGAGCTCACCTTGCTCCCTGGATGTCAGTTCATCCAGTGGTTTTTGAGTTATGATAATCCCACAAACAAACATTACTTTTTTATTTATATAGACTAGCCGTCCCCTGCCACGCGTTGCTGTGGCCCACATGGGGGTTCTGTGTAGGGAGTTTGGCCCAATTCTATCATTCGTGTTCAGAATCCTCTTTGATTGTAGGGGAAATATAAATCCCAGCAACTACAACTCCCAAATGTCAAAATTCTATTTTCCCCAAACTCCACCAGTGTTCACATTTGGGCATATTGAGTTTTCATGTAGTTTGGTCCAGATCCATCATTGTTTGAGTCCACAGTGCTCTCTGGATGTAGGTGAACTACAACTCCAAAACCAAAGGACACTGCCCACCAAACCCTTCCAGTATTTTCTGTTGGTCATGGGAGTTCTTTGTGCCAAGTTTGATTCAATTCCATCATTGGTGGAGTTCAGAATGCTCTTTGATTGTAGGTGTACTATAAATCCCAGCGACTACAACTCCCAAACGACAAAACCAATCCCCTCTCCAACCACACAAGTATTCCAATTTGGTCGTATTGGATACTTGTGCAAGATTTGGACCAGTGGATGAAAATACATCCTGCATATATCAGATATTGACATTACGATTCATAAAAGTGACAAAATGACAGTCACGAAGTAGCAACGAAACTAATATTATGGTTGGGGGGTCACCACAAAGGAGGAACTGTATTAAGGGATCGCAACATTAGGAAGCATGAGAAACACTTTTTCTCTTTATTTCTTTTTTGATTCCTTTTCTGCACCAAAAACATGCATTCAAAACGAGTAATGAACACTGGAAATGCTATCAAGAGCCCATTGTGTCTTTTTTGTGCGGTGCTGGGTATCGGTATGACCTTGCCTGTTTGTTCTGTTCACAAAGTCGCTGTTTTTAAACCCAACCCTTTTATGGTGATTGCTTGAAAAGATGTTTTCTTCATCCAAAGGGAAGTCTCCGGCTTTTGATTGAGGGCAAATCTGAGTTTGTTCCTTTCCCCCCCATCCTGATAGAACTTGGATTCTTGGGGAGGCTCATTAAGGCTTTGGACTTGAAAGCTCTTTTTCCCAGCCTTGCAGAGTTCAGTTTGGGATTTCACAAAGTGCCTTTGAAAAATGAAAAATCCCAAGGAATCCGAACCAAACGAGAAGCCGAGATTATTTATTTATTTATTTATTACAGATTCTTATACCCCGCCCTTCTCACCCCGGGGGGGACTCAGGGCGGCTTACAAAAGCGAGGCACCATTTGATGCCCGCATCACAAAACCATCAATACAAAATTATTACAAATTCATAGTTAACAATTCATACATAATATCAATAAAATCAATAAAATCAATAAAAAACCATACAAACCCAATTCATCCCCCCACAAGGTCAGCGTTCACTAACTCATAGATCTCATTCTCAATTCCACTTCTTCCATCCTGCTGGTCGTATTCATCTGATTTAATTGCCAGATTGCCCGAAGGCCTGGTCCCAAAGCCACGTCTTCACCCTCCTCCTGAAGGAGAGGAGGGATGATGATGTCCTGATTTCCCCCGGGAGTGAGTTCCACAGGTGAGGGGCCACCACTGAGAAGGCCCTGCTCCTCGTCCCCACCAGCCTCACTTGTGACAGTGGTGGGGTCGAGAGCAGTGCCTCCCCAGCTGATCTCAAACTCCGGGGTGGGACGTAAAGGGAGATACGTTCGGACAGATACACTGGACCGGAACCGTACAGGGTTTTATAGGTCAAAACCAGCACCTTGAATTGTGCTCGGAACTGCACCGGCAGCCAGTGGAGCTGGCACAACAGGGGGGTGGTGTGCTCCCTGTATGTCGCTCCGGTGAGCAATCTGGCTGCCGCTCGCTGGACTAGTTGAAGTTTCCGAACCGTCTTCAAGGGCAACCCCACGTAGAGCGCGTTGCAGTAGTCTATTCGGGATGTGACAAGAGCGTGGACCACTGTGGCCAGATCAGACTTCCCAAGGTACGGACGCAACTGGTGCACAAGTTTTAATTGCTGTGTCCCACAGACCTTGGATTCCTGCTGTGTCCCACAGACCTTGGAGGAAAAGTTCCCGAGTGTTTTGCCTCCATCCTTTTGTACTTTCTTTGGCTTGAATGAACCCAAAAGATATTTCTTTGCCATCACAGCGGGAGAGAAAGGGAGAGCTGACTCGGCGTGACCGAAGCGTGGCTCAATTGGAACTTCTCCGCTTCTTAATTCCACTCTTTTGGGGGAAATGATGTAATTTTTATTCATGTTGCATCTCGGTCCTTGGTGGTGGAAAGCTGTCCGTTATTACATTTACATTTATTCTTGACCTGCATCTTCTCCCACAGTGAGGGCATCGGTTTCCAGGTGTCTTGATGCGCCTTCCTCTTGGCACGTTTCTCTCTTTCGCCCTCCATTCGTGCCTCTTCAAATTCTGCAGCACTGCTGGTCACAGCTGACCTCCAGCTGGAGCGCTCAAGGGCCAGGGCTTCCCTGTTCTCAGTATCTATGCCAGAGTTTTTAAGGTTGGCTTTGAGCCCATCTTTGAATCTTTGAATCTCTTTTCCTGTCCACCAACATTCCGTTTTCCGTTCTTGAGTTCGGAGTAGAGCAACTGCTTTGGGAGACGGTGGTCAGGCTTCCGGACAACGTGACCGGTCCAGTGGAGTTAATGGCAGAGGACCATTGCTTCAGTGCTGGTGGTCTTTGCTTCTTCCAGCACGCTGTCTTCCCAAGAGATTTGCAGGATTTTCCGGAGGCAGCGCTGATGGAATCGTTCCAGGAGTTGCATGTGACACCTGTAGACAGTCCACGTTTCGCAGGCATATAGCAGGGTTGGGAGGGGAATGTGTCAGGATTATTGAAAGTATGCATGTATGCTCAGTTCTTGGGGGTTTTTTCGGGCTATATGGCCATGTTCTAGAGGCATTTCTCCTGACGTTTCGCCTGCATCTATGGCAGGCATCCTCAGAGGGTGAGGTCTGGAGGCTTCTGGAGAGAAATCCTTTTCTTTGCAAACCTCCATCAATTTAGGAGTCAGTCTGTAAGCTTTCAGGGAAAGATATCCCTGGGAGGTTTTTATAGGATCGTAAATGAGAACGACAGATTCCTCGATCGCATGCTGGTAACTGAACTGGGAGTCCAAGAGTGCCCGGGTGACAAAGGAGCCATAGTAGGTAGACTGGTACCAGCCGACGTGAAGGTGATCGATGTTTACGTGGCGGAGGCTTCGCATCATTTCCATCTGATATTGCACTTCATCAAAATCAGCATCATCCTCTGTATGTTGAGGGAAGGGAAAGCAGTTGGTGATTTCAAGCCTGTCATCCACCACCAGACCCAGCAGTACACCTTGGATGTATGTTTTTTCAGTGTGTTCTATATGATTAAGAATGGTGTTCATATCTTTCAAGATGGATTATGTTATGTTCAATTATGTGTTGGAATTGTTGTTATAAGAGACAGAGAGGTACAGAGAGAAGAGCCCTTGACAGAAGTTAGATAACGAGTTTCTCTGGCTGGGAAGAAATAGGGAGTGTCCGGCTTACAGCCAGAGAGCCTGATAAGCAGATGTTCTGAAACTGTACTGAAGCTGTGCTTTGTAGTTCCTGATTTTACCTGCTTAGAAGTAGATGTGTATTGAGATGTACTTAGTAAACTTTGTTATTTTTGAAACTGGAAGACTGCAGTGTCCTGATTTGTGTCTGTGTGATCTAGCACCTCATCCGCTGCGCATAGCACCCGAATGTTTACTCTGACAGAAGGGCTTTATAGACAAGCACCTTAGTATCCCAATGGATGTCCCGGTCCTCAAACACTCTGCTTCATTTGGAAAAATGCTGCACTCGCAGAGCTCAGGCGGTGTTGTATTTCGGTGTCGATGTTGACTTTGGTGGAGAGGTGGCTGCCAAGGGAGTGAAAATGGTCCACATTTTCTAATGTTACACCATTAAGCTGTATCTCTGGCATTGGAGAGGGATTGGCTGGTGACTGCTGGAACAGCACTTTGGTCTTCTCGATGTTCAATGACAGGCCGAGCTTCTCGTATGCTTCTGCGAAGGTGTTTAGAGTGACTTGTAGATCATCTTCTGAATGCGCACAGACAACATTGTCATCAGCATACTGGAGTTCTATAACAGTTGTTGTTGTAACCTTGGTTTTGGCTTTCAGTCTGCTGAGGTTGAATAGCTTGCCATCTGTCCGATAGATGATTTCCACTCCGGTGGGAAGCTTCCCATCAACAAGGTGAAGTATCATAGCGATGGAGAATAAAGTTGGGGCAATAACACATCCCTGTTTGACACCCGATTCCACCTTAAATGAGTTCCCTATAGTATTCAATGGAAAATCCACCCTCAGTAACTTCAGATCCTGGCCTTCATTATGACCGCCCTTGAAGGATGTACAGAAAGCGATCATGGTGCCTCTGCTCCCTAATGACTGAACATGCCCAGCCCTTGTTCTCCATCCCTCGTATTATTATCCTCATGACTTTCCTTGAACCTGCTGCAACTTGTCTCTCAATGAGGCTCCTTGTGACTAATGCAGAACATGGACTTGCCTGGGAACCTTTCTTTCTGCTAATCTAGGCGCATCAGGTAGCACTTGCTGCAGAGGAGACCGACGTCCAAAGTTAGTTAGATTAGTGATTCTTCAACTACGCCATGCAGCTCAGAAAGTAGAGACACGTCTAATTGCAAAGCTGGAAGATGTTTCTGCAGAGATAGTAGTAGGATTCTACGATTTCTGTCCCGATACATGCCTGCAAAGCATTATGCAATATATCTTTGTACTATGTATTGTCAAAGGCTTTCATGGCCGGAATCACTAGGTTGTTGTAGGTTTTTTCAGGCTATATGGCCATGGTCTAGAGGCATTCTCTCCTGATGTTTCGCCTGCATCTTTGGCAAGCATCCTCAGAGGTAGCGAGGTCTGTTGGAACTAGGAAAAAGGGTTTATATATCTGTGGAATGTCCAGCGTGGGACAAAGAACTCTTGTCTGTCGGAGTTAGGTGTGAATGTTTCAACTGACCACCTTGATTAGCATTTGATGGCCTGGAAGTTGTTTGGTGTGGCTTGTTGGTGCCTGGGGCAATCTTTTGTTGGGAGGTGATTAGATGTCTCTGTTTGTTTCCTCTCTGTTGTTTTGCTGTTGTAATTTTATAGTTTTTTAATACTGTTAGCCAGATTTGGTTCATTTTCATGGTTTCCTCCTTTCTGTTGAAAGTGTCCACATGCTTATGGATTTCAATGGCTTTTCTGTGCAGTCTGACATGGTAGCTGTTTTTGATGGCCTGAGAGTTTTTAGGTGTGGCTTGTTACTGCCTGGGGGAAACCCTTTGTTGAAGGGTGATTAGCTGTCCCTGACTGTTTCTTGTCTGGAGTTCCCCTGTGTTTGAATTTTATTCTTTGTTTACTGTTATAATTTTAGACTGGAGCCCCCAGTGGCGCAGTGGGTTAAACTGCTGACATGCTGAACTTGCTGACCAAAAAGTCAGCAGTTCAAATCTGGGGACCAGCATGAGCTCCTGCTATTAGCCCCAGCTTCCGCCAAAATAGCAGTTTGAAAACATGCAAATGTGAAATCAATAGGTACCGCTCCGGCGGGAAGGTAACGACGTTCCATGCAGTCATGCCGGCCACATGACCTTGAAGATGTCTATGGACAAAGCCGGTTAGGTGTGAATGTTTCAATTGCCACCTTGATTAGCATTTGATGGCCTGACAGTTTTTAGGTGTGGCTTGTTACTGCCTGGGGGAAATCCTTTGTTGAAGGGTGATTAGCTGTCCCTGATTGTTTCTTGTCTGGAGTTTCCCCTCTGTTTGAGTTTTGTTCTTGATTTACTGTTATAGTTTTAGACTGGAGCCCCCAGTGGCGCAGTGGGTTAAACTGCTGACCTTGTTGACCAAAAGGGCAGTGGTTCAAACTAATTTTAGACTGGAGCCCGCAGTGGGTTAAACTGATCTGCTGAACTTGCTAACCAAAAGGTCAGCAGTTCAAACCTGGGGACCAGCATGAGCTCCCTCTATTAGCCCCAGCTTCCACCAACCTAGCAGTTCGAAAACATGCGAATGTGAGTAGATCAATAGGTACCACTCCAGCGGGAAAGTAACAGCATTCCATGCAGTCATGCTGGCCACATGACCTTGGAGGTGTTTATGGACAACGCCGGTTAGGTGTGAATGTTTCAAATGGCCACCTTGATTAGCATTTGATGGCCTGACAGATTTTAGGTGTGACTTGTTACTGCCTGGGTGAAATCCTTTGTTGAAGGGTGATTAGCTGTCTCTGATTGTTTCTTGTCTGGAGTTCCCCTGTGTTTGAGTTTTGTTCTTTGTTTACTGTTATAATTTTAGACTGGAGCCCCCAGTGGCGCAGTGGGTTAAACTGCTGACCTTGCTGACCAAAAGGTCAGCAATTCAAATCTGGGGACCAGCATGAGCTCCCGCTATTAGCCCCAGCTTCCGCCAACCTAGCAGTTCGAAAACATGCGAATGTGAGTAGATCAATAGGTACCACTCCAGCGGGAAGGTAACGGCATTCCATGTAGTCATGCTGGCCACATGACCTTGGAGGTGTCTATGGACAACGCCGGCTCTTTGGGTTAGAAATGGAGATGAGCACCACACCCCAGAGTTGGGCAATAAGGGTTTACGCCTCATTTTATTTTTCTGGTTATTTAATATTTATTTTACTTAAGTGATATTTGTCTTTACTGGTCTAATGTAGCACAAATCCTATGTAAAACCTTGCTATGTATTTTTGACATAAATACTGAATTTTGAAATATATACAGAAAGTCTTTACAGATTTAATGTCAGGGGAAAGCCTTTACCCAATTTTAGACTTTCCACAGATATAAAAACCCAATTTTCCTAGTTTCTAACAGACCTCACAACCTCTAAGGATGCCTGCCACAGATGCAGGCGAAACATCAGGAGAGAATGCTTCTAGAACAGTGGTTCTCAACCTTCCTAATGCCGTGACCCCTAAATAAAGTTCCTCATGTTGTGGTGATCCCCAACTATATTTTTGTTGCTACTTCATAACAATAATTTTGCTACTCTTATGAAGCATAATGGAAATATCTGATATGCAGGATGTATTTTCATTGTTATAAATTGAACCTAGTTAAAGCATAGTGACAGATCACAAAACAATATGCTTGGGGAGTATGGACAATGGATGATGGGATTTGCAGTACCTTCAACCAATTCACCTCTGAGTTCCACAGACCACCGAGACCCCCACAAATTATAGACCTGGAACAAACTTAGCACAAAGAACCCCAATGACCAACAGAAAATACTGGAGGGGGCTGGGAGGAATTGACAATGATTTATGGGAGATGTAGTTCACCTACATATGGAAAGCGCTGTGAACCCAAACGACTGAACATTTGGACCCAACTTGGCACAAATACTCAATATGTCCAAATTTGAACACTGGCGGAGGTTGGGGAAAACAGATCTTGACATTTTGGGTATTGCAGTTTGCTGGGATATATAGTTCCCCTACCATCAAAGAGCATTCTGAACTCCATCAACAAACTTATTTATTTTATTTATTTATTTCAATTACTTATACCCCGCCCTTCTCACCCCCGAGGGGGGACTCAGGGCGGCTTACAAACAACGGCACAATTCGATGCCTGAATCAATAAACAAACAATACCTAAAAACGATTTAAACAGTTAACAAGTTACAAACATTAGTACATAATAAAACAGCAAAACAATCTCATGCTCAGTGTTCAGAGTTCCGTATATCCATTCCATTCCATTCGCCCATGTTTATCGTCAGATCTTCCCTTAGCTGCCAGAATGTCCAAAAGCTTGGTCCCATATCCAGGTCTTCAGTTTTTTCCTGAACGCCAAAAGGGAGGTCGCTGATCTAATCTCCCCGGGGAATGAGTTCCACAGGTGAGGGGCCACCACCGAGAAGGCCCTGCTCCTCGTCCCCGCCAACCTCACTTGTGATAGTGGCGGAGTCGAGAGCAGGGCCTCCCCAGACGATCTTAAATTTCGAGATGGGATGTAGAGGGAGATCCGTTCGGACAAATACACTGGGCCGGAACTGTATAGGGTTTTGTAGGTTAAAACTAGCACTTTGAATTGTGCTCGGAATTGGATCGGCAGCCAGTGGAGCTGATGTAGCAGGGGGGTGGTATGATCCCTGTATGTCGCTCCGGTGAGCAATCTGGCTGCTTCTCGCTGGACTAGTTGTAGTTTCCGAGCAGTCTTCAAAGGCAACCCCACGTAGAGTGCGTTGCAGTAATCCAGCCGGGATGTAACAAGAGCGTGGGCCACCGTGGCCAGATACAGAACTCCCATTACCAACAGAAAATACTGGAGAGGTTTGGGGGAAAACAGACCTTGGTGTTTGGGAACTACTGGGATGTATAGCCCCCCTGCCAGCAAAGAGCTCGGAAGGGTGAGTGGAGGCCAGGCAGAAAGGCTGCCCAAACGGCAAAGGTCGGCAGCCATTTTGGCAGGGGCGGGGCCAACCAAGGCAGCTTCGCGACCCCCCAAAAATGGCCCAACGACCCCCCGGTGGGTCGCGACCCCCAGGTTGAGAACCGCTGTTCTAGAACATGGTCATACAGCCGGGAAAACCTACAACAACCCAGCGATTCCGGCCATGAAAGCCTTCGACAATATATCTAAAAGTTCCTTGTTGTCATTTCGCAACACTCTTCTGCCACTGGAATATTCCACCCTGTTCAAACATCTTGCATTAAAGAACAATTATGAATCCACAAAGCTCTGTACTGTGCTAATTATAATTAACGAGGGCTATAAATAATTATTTTAAGTTTACAATGTTTAGGTGTTGAGCCACAAAGAGAGGTAAGAAATAATTTTATTATTGTATATTGCAATTGTAGCATTTTTTTAAATTGCTAATTTCAATCTCAAGAGGAGAGAGAACCATACAAATGTTGTTGTTCATTCGTTCAGTCGTCTCCGACTCTTCGTGACCTCATGGACCAGCCTACGCCAGAGCTCCCTGTCGGCCGTTACCACCCCCAGCTCCCTCAAGGTCAGTCCAGTCACTTCAAGGATGCCATCCATCCATCTTGCCCTTGGTCGGCCCCTCTTCCTTTTGCCTTCCACTTTCCCCAGCATAATTGTCTTCTCTAGGCTTTCCTGTCTCCTCATGATGTGGCCAAAGTACTTCAACTTTGTCTCTAGTATCTTTCCCTCCAGTGAGCAGCCGGGCTTTATTTCCTGGAGGATGGACTGGTTGGATCTTCTCGCAGTCCAAGGCACTCTCAGCACTTTCCTCCAACACCACAGCTCAAAAGCATCGATCTTCCTTCGCTCAGCCTTCCCGAAGGTCCAGCTCTCACATCCGTAGGTGACTACAGGGAATACCATGGCTTTGACTAGGCGGATCTTTGTTGCCAGTCTGATGTCTCTGCTCTTTACTATTTTATCGAGATTGGACATTGCTCTCCTCCCAAGAAGTAAGCGTCTTCTGATTTCCTGGCCACAGTCTGCATCTGCAGTCATCTTTGCACCTAGAAATACAAAGTCTGTCACGGCCTCCACGGTTTCTCCCTCTATTTTCCAGTTGTCAATCATTCTTGTTGCCATAATCTTGGTTTTTTTGACGTTTAGCTGCAACCCGGCTTTTGCGCTTTCTTCTTTCACCTTGATTAGAAGGCTCCTCAGCTCCTCCTCGCTTTCGGCCATCAGAGTGGTGTCATCTGCATATCTGAGGTTGTTCATGTTTCTTCCAGCAATTTTCACCCCAGCTTTGCATTCATCCAGCCCCACACATCCTCGCATGATGTGTTCTGCATACAAGTTAAAGAGGTTGGGGGAGAGGATGCAGCCTTGCCGGACGCCTTTCCCAACCTTGAACCAGTCTGTTGTTCCGTGGTCAGTTCTTACTGTTGCTACTTGGTCCTTGTACAGATTCCTCAGGAGAGAGGGAAGGGGGCTTGGGATGCCCATCCCACTAAGAACTTGCCACAATTTATTATGATCCACACAGTCAAAGGCTTTAGAATAGTCAATGAAGCAGAAGTAGATGTTTTTCTGAAACTCCCTGCCTTTCTCCATTATCCAGCGGATATTGGCAATCTGGTCTCTCGTTCCTCTGCCTTTTCTAAACCCAGCTTGAACATCTGGCAACTCTCGCTCCATGTATTGCTGGAGTCTTTCTTGCAGGATCTTGAGCATTACCTTACTGGCATGAGAAATAAGGGCCACTGTACGGAAGTTGGAGCAGTCTTTCGCATTTCCCTTTTTTGGTATGGGGATATAAGTTGATTTTTTCCAGTCTGATGGCCATTCTTGTGTTTTCCATATTTGCTGGCAAATGGCATGCATCACCTTGACAGCATCATCTTTTAAGATTTTAAACAGTTCAGCTGGGATCCCGTCGTCTCCTGCTGCCTTGTTGTTAGCAATGCTTCTTAAGGCCCATTCAACCTCACTCCTCAGGATGTCTGGTTCTAATTCATTCACCACACCGTCAAAATTATCTTCAATATTATTATCCTTCCTATACAGATCTTCTGTATAGTCTCGCCACCTTCTCTTGATCTCTTCAGCTTCTGTTAGGTCCCTGCCATCTTTGTTTCTTATCATACCAATTTTTGCCTGAAATTTACCTCCAATGTTTCTAATTTTCTGGAAGAGGTCTATGTATTTATGTTTCAAAGTAAAGTATCACTTCTCTATTTACATTTGCAAGTATAATAAGTATCCCTCCTCTGTTTATATTTCCAAGGATGAAAGGAAACCCATTCATATTTATATTTCCAAGTAAGCATCCAATGGACACAAACTTTTGGTTTGTGTACAAAGTTGCTAAAACTTTTGTGCATACAATTACTGCCAAGCTGCATGCATAGGCTGTGCACGAAAGAAGTGAATTAATTATGTGTTCAATTTGGAGTCCCATCTTCAAGGCATCTTTATGATTTATCTATGCAGATATTTCAGAAGGAGTGCACAAGGTGCTTACATGAATTTTGTACTGAGATTTGGGATCCGAACTCACAAGACGTATAGAAGCAAAAATCTGCGTAAGATGCATATACACAGGATATTTAACACACTTTTGATACCACTTTGATTGCTGTTGCAATAAAGGGGATACTCAGATCTGTGCAGGGTGCATCTACACTGCAGATTTAACACACTTTTGATACCACTTTGACTGCCGTGGCAATAAAGGGTATACTCGGATCTGTGTAGGGTGCATCTACACTGCAAATTTAACACACTTTTGCTACCATAGAAATAAAGGGGATATTCAGATCTGTGTAATAAATATTAAGGTTCATCTACACTGCAGATTTAACACACTTCTGATACTACTTTGATTGCTTATGCAATAAAGGGGATACTTGGATCTGTGTAGGGTGAATCTACACTGCAGATTTAACACACTTTTGACACCACTTTGATGCCATATCAATAAAGGGGATACTCAGATCTGTGTCATAAATAATAGGGTTCATCTACACTGCAACTTTAACACACTGTTGATACCACTTTGATTGCCACGACAACAAAGAGGACACTCAGACCTGTGTAGAGTGCATCTACACTACAGATTTAACACACTTTTGACACCACTTTGATGCTATGGCAATAAAGGGGATATTTAGATTTGTGCAGGGTGCATCTACACTGCAAGTTTAACACACTTTTGACACCACTTTGATGCTATGGCAATAAAGGGGATATTTAGATTTGTGCAGGGTGCATCTACACTGCAAGTTTAACACACTTTTGACACCACTTTGATGCTATGGCAATAAAGGGGATATTTAGATTTGTGCAGGGTGCATCTACACTGCAAGTTTAACACACTTTTGACACCACTTTGATGCTATGGCAATAAAGGGGATATTTAGATTTGTGCAGGGTGCATCTACACTGCAAATTTAACACACTTTTGACACCACTTTGATGCTATGGCAATAAAGGGGATATTTAGATTTGTGCAGGGTGCATCTACACTGCAAATTTAACACACTTTTGACACCACTTTGATGCTATGGCAATAAAGGGGATATTTAGATTTGTGCAGGGTGCATCTACACTGCAAATTTAACACACTTTTGACACCACTTTGATGCTATGGCAATAAAGGGGATATTTAGATTTGTGCAGGGTGCATCTACACTGCAAGTTTAACACACTTTTGACACCACTTTGATGCTATGGCAATAAAGGGGATATTTAGATTTGTGCAGGGTGCATCTACACTGCAAATTTAACACACTTTTGACACCACTTTGATGCTATGGCAATAAAGGGGATATTTAGATTTGTGCAGGGTGCATCTACACTGCAAATTTAACACACTTTTGACACCACTTTGATGCTATGGCAATAAAGGGGATATTTAGATTTGTGCAGGGTGCATCTACACTGCAAATTTAACACACTTTTGACACCACTTTGATGCCATGTCAATAAAGGGGATACTCGAATCTGTGTAATAAATAGGGTGCATCTACACTGCAAGTTTAACACACTTTGGATACCAGTTTGGACTTTCCATGGGTCAGTGCTATGAAAGGTTGGAGCTCTACAAAGTCCAAACTGCAACTCTCAGGTTCCCATACCCTAGAGCCATAGATATAGCTTAAAGCGGTATTAAACTGCGTTAATTCTGCAGTGTAGATGCACTCTGAAGGGAAAGCGATGGCATTTGAGGGAAGGAGGCCCCAAGGAAGGCAAGGGAGCGGGGCTTGTGGCTCTGGAGGTTCCCTTTCCATCTTTTCTCCCTTCTCTTCTCCATCTGACCATCCCCAGCTTCTGCTTACCCCTCGCGCGCAGCCATCTTGCCTGCTCGGCGTCCAACCGGTCATGTGACCTCTGCTGCCGGCGCCCGCTCTTTAAGACTCAAAAGGGGGCGGGGCCGAAAGCAGGGGGCGGGGCCAGGGCGGTCTCCTAGCAACGGAGAGGATCCCCCCTCCCCTCTCCCTCTATCTTGGAGAGTCTTGTGTTTATAAGCTCTGATCTGTGTATTTTTAATATAGACTCTATAGAAATGCATTTAAATGTGTTGTCAAAGCCTTTCCTATCCGGAATCACTGAATTGCTGTTAGTTTTCCAGGCTGTCTGGCAGGAAGCAGCCAGGCTTTGAAGCTGCAAGGCCATTCAATGCTAATCAAAGTAGCCAATGTATAATATACCTGTGAAATGGTGTCCAGGGTGGGAGAAAGAACACCTGTCTGCTTGAGGCAAGTGTGTATGTTGCCATTGGCCACCTTGATTAGTATTGAATGGCCTCGCAGCTTCAAAGCCTGGCTGCACCTCCCAACATAGGATTCCCCCAGGCAGGAAGCAGCCATGCTTTGAAGTTGCAAGGCCATTCAATTTTAATCAAAGTAGCCAGTGTATATATACCTATAGAATGTTGCCATTGGCCACCTTGATTAGCATTGAAAGCCTGGCTGCACCTCCCAACATAGGATTCCCCCAGGCAGGAAGCAGCCAGGCTTTGAAGTTGCAAGGCCATTCAATTTTAATCAAAGTAGCCAGTGTATATATACCTATAGAATGTTGCCATTGGCCACCTTGATTAGCATTGAATGGCCTTGCAGCTTCAGAGCCTGGCTACACCTCCCAACATAGGATTCCCCCAGGCAGGAAGCAGCCAGGCTTTGAAGTTGCAAGGCCATTCAATGCTAATCAAGGTAGCCAATCTATATATACCTGTAGAATGTTGCCATTGGCCACCTTGATTAGCATTGAATGACCTTGCAGCTTCAAAGCCTGGCTGCACTTCCCAACATAGGATTCCCCCAGGAAGGAAGCAGCCAGGCTTTGAAGTTGCAAGGCCATTCAATGCTAATCAAGGTGGCCAATGGCAACATTCACACTTGCCTCAAGCAGACAGGAGTTCTTTGGCCTTGCAGCTTCAAAGCCTGGCTGTACCTCCCAACATAGGATTCCCCCAGGCAGGAAGCAGCCAGACTTTGAAGTTGCAAGGCCATTAAATGCTAATCAAGGTGGCCAATGGCAACATTCACACTTCCTTCAAGCAGACAGGAGTTCTTTGGCCTTGCAGCTTCAAAGCCTGGCTGCACCTCCCAACATAGGATTCCCCCAGGCAGGAAGCAGCCAGGCTTTGAAGTTGCAAGGCCATTCAGTACTAATCAAGGTGGCCAATGGCAACATTCACACTTTGCATCCTGTTGATTCCTGTCTGGATAAATGCTGTCTTGGATTGCTTTTATGGTGTGGACATTGCTTTGTGTTACTACCTTTTATGGACTTATTACTTTTTGGAAATTCCTTATTTTCTTTCAAGCATTTATTTCTTCTGGCTATTTATTAAGCTTCAATAAAAGAAGATTTGTTTCTTCATTCTTCGTGTGGTGTGTTTTCAAGTCAGAGGGCTTTTTTCCTGACCTGAAGTGCAACATTCGCTATCTGCGGCTCGGATCTCACTATCCGCAGCCAGTTTAATTTGCTCTATTTCACCACAAACTATGTTGAATTGGTTGAGACTCTATCACATATCCATTGTTAAACTAGAACACAATATGCTGCATGATGTGATGCAAAAACGGTTGCACTCCAGGACAGGAAAAGCCCTCTGACTGTAAACACCACACCGTTGATTGGAAAAAAAATCCTTATATTGAAGATAATTAAAAAGCAGCAAGTAAAAAGCACTTTAAAGAAATAGGTAAATCCAATTAGGTAAGAAGATAAGCAGGAGCAAAACTAGTCGAGGGTAAAGTTCAGTAAAGTCCATAAAAACAAAGTCCACACTAATATAATTCAGGAAAAACAGGAAACATTAATCCAAGGCATGAGTAAGCATTCATACACTACAAGAGTCCAAACCATGAACAAGAAATACTTAGACAAGTATTTTCCAAGCAAAGCTTACATGAAAAAAAGGACGAGAACTACACTTGATTCCAACGATGCTTCATCTGACTATATTTCCGATACTTGAAACTTTTATCCCCTCGTTAAGCTATTCCACGCACTCAGGAATTGGTTTCGTTTTCCTTGAGATCCCCTTATCTTTTTCTGTCGGAGCCTGGCAGAACGCCGAAGGCACTGTTCGGCCTGTTTGTTTTGACTAATTTCCTCTCGCCTATCTATTTGCTCATTAAGTTTTGTAACTGGGCCAGGTGCCCAGTTGATTTCAAGCCCCAAATCCTGGGAGCGTTCTGGAAACAATTCAGGGAGTATACTATCATCCCCACACCCATCAGGGACATTATAATGGGAAACTACACTTTGCACAAGGGTCTCCTGGTCCTTCTCTGCATCAATATCATTGACCAAACCATTGCCATCTTGAAATTCACTGGCATCACTTCCCACATCCAAAGCACCCTGATCGTGAAAGACAATCACAGGCTGAACTCCAACAGAACTCTTGCCTTGGTTCTCACTTCAAGCCATGTCCTGGTCAAGTTTTGCTTTAAGTCTTGGGGATTTTACCATGAACTCAAGCTCATGTTTTTGTTCTTTGGTTCTTGGATTACTCAAGTTGATGTTTTATTTCTTGTCTTTTGGATTATTCAAGCTCATGATTTTACCATCCTCCTTGGATTTATGTTCATGCTTTCACCTTTGCACTGGAGATTTATCTCTGGCTTTTGGAACTTCTTTTATCTTACCTATTTGGATAGAGATTTAAAGGTGGGCTTAAAGCATTACTTCCCACATCCAAAGCACCCTGATCCTGAAACACAATCACAGGCTGAGCTCCAACAAAAACAAAGTTTGTGCAGCTTAATCAACTTTTCCCGTGTTTTTATGATAGAACCAATTAGGAAATGACATTTACAAACCAGGAACAAAATTCACGTTACAGAGTGTAATAAATAGAATAAAAACTTATGTCGGCAGCAGAAAAAAGGGAGAAGGAAGAAGGAGAAGGGAAGCCCCCTTTCATGCAAACTCTCCGTTGCAGAGCTGGTTTGAGGAAGTGGTTTGATCACGATCCGATTTGCAGAATTGCCCTTTAAACAATTTTGCTGATGGAGCAAAAGTTCATCTATTTTCAAATTTGGGGCTGTCAGCTGGAAACTAAGGCCTCTTCTACACTGGCATATAATCCAGATTATCAGACCAAGCAATCCATATGTCTTCTGTGTCTTCGTTAATGGCAGAAGAGGATGGACTAGATGCCCTTTGGGGATCTCTTCCAACACTAGGGAAGCACAGACTTCCCTAATATTGGAAAGAAAGTAGAGTCTTTCTTTTTGGATGTTTTTGAGCTGAGGCTAGATGACCATCTGTTGGAAGGGCTTTGATTTTGTCTTCCTTAATGCCAGAAGGAGTTGGACTAGATGCCCTTTAGAGACCACTTCAAACTTGAGTGACATATAGACTGCCTGGGAGTCCAGTGGAGTCTCTATCTTTGAATGTTTTTGAACTGAGGCTTGATGGCCATCTGTTGGGACAGCTTTGACTGTGTTTTGTTTGGGGAGAATTCACCGTGGTTTATAGGATTTATAGGTACTGGGATGAATAGTTTACCTGCAATCTAAGACCACTCTGAACACCAACGATGGACCTGGAACTAACTTGGCACACAGAACCCCCATGACCAACAACAAATATTGGAGGTCTTTGGAGGGATTTATAGGAGTTGTAGTTCACCTACATTGAGAGTGCACTGTGAACCCAAACAAGGATGGATCTGGACCTATCTTGGCATGCATACCCAATATGCCCAAAATTTGAATACTGGTGGGTTTGGAGGGGAATTGGCCTGGGCATTTGGGAGTTGTAGGTCCTGGGATGTATAGTTCGCTTGCACTCAATGAGCACTCTGAACTCCACCAAAGATAGAATGGGACCAAACTTGGCACACAGAACTCCCATGACCAGGAAGAAATACCGAAGGTCTTTGGGAGAGGGGGGGAATTCACCTTGATTTGGGGGAGTTGTAGTTCACCTATATCCAGAGAGCACTGTGAACCCTATAGATCTGGACCAAACTTGGCACACATCCCTGATATGGCGAAATTTGGTTACTGGAGGGGTTTGGGCGTGGGTGGAACTGATCATCCCCAGTGGATCTGGATCAGCCTTGACGCACATACCTGATATGCCCAAATTTGATTACTGGAGGGGTTTGGGGGGAACTGATCTTCCTTTCTGGGAGTTGTAGTTCACCCACAACCAGAGAAACTGTGACCTCCACCAATGATGGACCTGGACCAGACTTTGCACACAGAACCTCCATGACCAACTGAACCTACTGGAGGGGCTTAAGGGGACTGACTCCCCATAGTGGGAGTTGTAGTTTACCCTGTCAGTGGCATCGGCAGCACAGCAAGGCAGGAACAGATCAATCACAGCCACTTTAGGCTATAAACTACTTTATTTTACAGCTATACACATTAGAAGCTACTTAACACTCAGCACATCGTAAACTTGCTTCTTTGCGAACTCACTAACCATTATCAGTACTAGTCCACACCTCTTGCATTCCAGAGTGATGTATGACATATGACTACACTGCATCCATTTGTTCAATACACTTGATTTATGATCTCTCTAGGAATGCCATTCCCTCCATGGTTCAGTTAACTCTTTCCACACAGGAATACATTACACTCGGCACATAGCTGCTGCACTTTAAACATACATACATACGTACATACATACATACAAACTTCAACATACCCTACAGCCAGAGAGCACACTGAACCCCACCGATGATGCATCCAGAGCAAACTTGCCCAGCATGACAAACTATAAGTACTGATGGAGTTTCAGGGCATGATGTGAGTTGTAGTTCACCCACAACCTTATGCATTTGGTACAATAAACAAACTGACTTTTTTCAAACCAAGCTAGTAAGAAATAAAAAAGAATAGAGTACAAAAGAGTAACTAGCCAATATTTCTGGAAAGAAATACATACAATGAGCAAAGAGGAGTACAGTATACAAATGTTTATTGATCTATTGGCCATAAGAAACAAGCAAGTAACTTTCGCAGGACCAATCGCTCTGCAGGATATTGATCCGCCGGTGTTTTCGCCCAGCATCAATCACAATATTTTAAGTTTTTCCAACCCAGAAGGCCTGCTTTCCCTTAAACAGGGTTTCAAAGGCCGACACACAGAAATGTATTGGCAGGCATTGAACGGCAAGGAGAAAATCCTCGGGATTTGTAGTATAGTTAGACACCAGTACTCTTTGGGGGTGTGAGAAGGCTAAAGGCATTTAATAATAATAATAATAATAATAATAATAATAATAATGAATGTTCTCCCAACATCTCAGAAGGCATAGCATTGAGTCTATTTTAGGGTGCATCTACACTGTATAATTAATGCACTTTGGCACATCTTTCTCAGCCATGGCTCAATGCTATGGAATCCTGTACTTTTGCAAGATGCATAGCCTTCTCTGCCCAAAGAGCAAAACTACAAATCCCAGGATTTCACAGCATGCTGTGGATTCTTGGAGTTGTAGTTTTGCAAGGCCTTTAGCCTTCTCGCACCACCAAAGAGTGCTGGTGTCTAACTATACTACAAATCCCAGGATTCAGTTTGATGAGTTATGCCATTTCAACTGGTGCTGAATGACATCCAAGGTGCTGATTGTTCCCTGCAACAAAATGTTGATGCCAACATTAGCCAATCTTGGGAGTTGTAGTTTGTGGAAGCACCAGCACTCTTTGGCAGAGAAGGCTATGCAGCTTGCAAACGACAACTCCAAGTATTCCATACCATTGAGCTGAAGTGGGGGTCAAACCTCATTCATTCTATAGTGTAGGATGATGCACCCTGAGGGTTGGACTAGATGGCCTTTAGGGATCCTTTCTATGGCTTTTTCTACACTGACATATAAAATCCAGATTTTCTGCTTTGAACTGAATTATATGGCAGTGTAGACTCATATAGTCCAGTTCAAAGCAGATAATGTGGATAATCTGGATTATATGGCAGTGTAGACTCATGCAATCCAGTTCAAGGCAGGTAATGTGGATAATCTGGATTATATGGCAGTGTAGACTCATATAATCCAGTTCAAAACAGGTAATATGAATAATCTGGATTATATGGCAGTGTAGATTAATATAATCCAGTTCAAAGAAGGTAATGTGGATAATCTGCATTATATGGCAGTGTAGACTCGCATAATCCAGTTCAAAGCAGATAATGTGGATTATTTTGATTATATGGTTGGCAGTGTAGACTCATAGAATCTAGTTCAAAGCAGGTAATGTGGATTATCTGGATTATATAGCAATGTAGAAGGGGCCTTTCTCAATGACTTTATGCATTGAGACACTCAGCTTCATTCCATTGACTCAATGGGTTGACTCAAGTCAAGTATGTTTTAAGCCCAAGGATGTTTTTACACTATATAGAATGAATGCAGTTTGCTATCACATTAATGACCATGGTTTAATTCTATGGAATCCTGGGAGCCGTAGTTTTGCAAAGTCCCTCACCTTCTCTGCCAAAAACAGCCAATGCTTCAGGTAAAGGTTAAGGTTTTTCCCTGACAACGTTAAGCCAACTCTGGGACTCTGTTTCTCACCTCTATTTGTAAGGCGAAGAGCTGGCGTTGTCCATAGACACCTCCAAGGTTGTGTGACCAGCATGACTGCATGGAGTGCCGTTACCTTCTGTTGGAGTGGTACCACTAGAATCATAGAATCAAAGAGTTGGAAGAGACCTCGTGGGCCATCCAGTCCAACCCCATTCTGCCAAGAAGCAGGAATATTGCATTCAAATCACCCCTGACAGATGGCCATCCAGCCTCTGTTTAAAAGCCTCCAAAGAAGGAGCCTCCATCACACTCCGGGGCAGAGAGTTCCACTGCTGAACGGCTCTCACAGTCAGGAAGTTCTTCCTCATGTTCAGATGGAATCTCCTACTGTTCTACTCACATTTGCATATTTTCAAACTGCTAGGTTGGCAGAAGCTGGGGCTAACAGCAGGAACTCACCCTGCTCCCTAGATTCGAACCTGCGACCTTTTGGATAGCAAAGTTCAGCAGATCAGCGATTTAACCTACTGCATCACCGGGGGCTTCAATGCTTTGACAAACTTTAAATCCCAGGATCCCATAGCAAAGAGTCATTGCAATTAGAGTGACTTGTAGGATTCCAATATCATTGGATTTGTAGTTTGGTGAGGAGCAGCCAGCACTCTTTGGCAGAGAAGGCTTGCAGGCCTTGTGAAACTACAGCTCCCATGATTGCACCCCACTGTCATGGCAACTAAAGTAGTTTCCAACAAACCACATTAATTCTACAGTGTAGATGCTCCCTGCGTCCTCATTTTTGGGGACCATTTTGAATCCTAAACCTATAATAGAGGAGAAAGGCTAGAACTCAGAACTGGCTCAAGCTTAGGAGTTAATAAAACTTTTCCTGTTATGTTCTTACCTTGGAGCGTAGGAAGCGGCAAAGGCAAAGGCAGCCATAGAAGATGCCTTTGACCTCCTTTTCCTCCCCAAAAAGGGACCTGGCAAAAAGGAGAGTGAGTCACGCAGGTAGGAGGCTGCAGCCCAAGATAGACAGGTGTGGGATGGGAACACCTTGCAGGTGTTTTCTCAGGGCGACGGCTTCCCTTCTTTGGGAACATTTTGGAGAACATCTAAAAATACCGTGAGTTAGGAGACAGGAGTGTGACAGCTCCACCTTGCTTATTGTGCTGTTGATCACCAGCAAAAAAATAAAAATAAAAATATTCTGACAACGAAGTAATTGGCCCCACGAGTGTTTAGGAAATAGCATGAGTTTGGAAGGGTTCCTCAAAAACAAGTCATGCCAGGATCATCTTCATCCTTTCTTTAGCTTTTGCAAAACTAGGTCGACTCTCATTCTTCTACTCTTCTCCTCTCCCTAGAGATTGAGTATCCCTCATATAGCATCCCAAAGTTCAAAATACTCTTATTGTTTTTCAAAGCTTGAATTATTGTTATAATTATATTATTACTGCTAGTCGTACCCACCACGTGTTGCCAACCTTCCCTTCCTCTTTTTCTCCTTCTTTCTTTCTCTCTCTTTCCTTCTTTCTCTCCTTCCTTCCCCACTCTTTCCTTCCTCTCCCCTTTTTCTTTCCCTTCCTCTTTCCCTTCCTCTTTCCCTTCTGCTTTCTCTCCTTCCTTCCTTCTCTGCCTCCTCCCTCCCTCCCTCCCTCCCTCCCTTCCTTCCTTCCTTTGCTCTTTGGTTCCATCCTTCCTTCTCTCTTTCCTTCCTTCCTTCCTCTTTCTCTCCTTCTTTCCTTCTCTCCTTCCTTCCCTTCCCTCTCTCCCTCTTCCTTCTCTTTCTTTCTTTCCTTCTCTCCTTCCTTGCTTCTCTACCTCTTTCCTGCATACCTGCCTTTTTCTTTCCCTCCCTCAATTCTCTCCTTCCTTCCTTCCTTCCTTCCTTTGCTCTTTGGTTCCATCCTTCCTTCTCTCTTTCCTTCCTTCCTTCCTTCCTTCCTTCCTTCCCTCCTTCTTTCTCTCTTTTCCTTTTCTCCTTCCTTCCCTTCCCTCTCTCCCTCTTCCTTCTCTTTCTTTCTTTCTTTCCTTCTTTCCTTCCTCTTTCCCGCATACCCTCCTTTTTCTTTCCCTCCCTCAATTCTCTCCTTCCTTTATTCCTTTGCTCTTTGGTTCCATCCTTCCATCTCTCTTTCCTTCCTTCCTTCCCTCCCTCTTTCTCTCCTTTCCTTCTCTCCTTCCTTGCTTCTCTACCTCTCTCCTGCATACCTGCCTTTTTCTTTCCCTTCCTCAATTCTCTCCTTCCTCCCTTCCCTTCCCTTCCCTTCCCTTCCCTTCCCTTCCCTTCCCTTCCCTTCCCTTCCCTTCCCTTCCCTTCCCTTCCCTTCCCTTCCCTTCCCTTCCCTTCCCTTCCCTTCCCCCTTTCCCCCCTTCATTCTTTCCCTCATTCATTCATTCAGAAAAGAGTTGGGCTCAAAGGAAGGCTTGAGAGAGATGCATCCCTGCTCACTGCAGAGCAAGGGCTCCATGGTTAGTAAGCTGGGCATCTACATCTGTATTGTCATATAGCTTTTTGGGGTTTTTAAAGTCCTTTCTTCTGTTTTTTTTTGGGGGGGGGGGTTAGTCTGTTAAGGGAATTGTGTCCAAATTTGGTGTCATTCCGTCCAGTGGTTTTTGAGTTATGTCAATCCCACAAACAAACATTACATTTTTTATTTATATAGATGTGAAACACAACAAGATGAGTCCACAGCAAACAGGATCACTCTGCTGGCTGTTGTATTGGATCACACAGCGGATCCTTCCCAAGTGTCTAGGACTGTGTGCTGTATCGGCGAATAATGCGTGCCGATCCCAGTAAGGTGGCCTTTTGCAGCTGACAGGTGGTGATGTTGTCAGCACCAATTGTGTTTAAGTGCAGGCCCAGGTCTTGAGGCACTGCACCCAGTGTGCCAATCACCACTGGGACCCCCTTGACAAACTTTGCAAAACTTTGCATTTGGTGCAGAGTTGATTAGGTAAGGTTCAACACAACATTCATGGATCTGAGAATGGGGATACTATACATAGATACTCCATATAGATATATATAGTTATATGGTGATGACATTTACAAAGCATTGAAACTGTCTGACAGGAGCCAGTGGTCATGGAGAAAGCCTACACACATTTAAAGCGTCTAAAGAAAAGAAAAGCGAGACACTTTGTGGGAATCTGTCAACCAGCTCTATGGATGAGCGCAACCGGAAGTGTGGGATGTTTGTCTCGGGAAAAGTCTCATTTTCTTAGGACTAGAAGTGTTTTGGATTTGGGGATATTTGATATTTGCATATACATAATGAGGAAATGTCTCAATACCATGGAGATAGGACCCAAATCTAAGTACAACACTCCATTCCATAGACATGTATTGCCTGGAGACGGTTTTATACATTACTTTTAATAATGTTGTGCATGGAACAAAGTTTGGGTATTAGCAAACCATCCAAAAGCAAAGGCGTCAGCATTCCGGTTTTGTATTTGGTATGTTTTAGGTGCTTTCCATTGACTTGCAGGTTCAATTGCATTCTTTGTTATGGATTTTAAGTTAGAATCGAAGATTCCCAGAATCCTAGAGTTGGAAGAGAGCTGGTGGGCCATCCAATCCAACCCTATTCTGCCAAGAAGCAGGAAAATCACATCCAAAGCACCCCCGACAGATGGCCATCCAGCCTCTGTTTCAAAGCCTCCAAAGAAGGAGCCTCCACATTGGGATAACTACTTCATCTCACCAGGTGCATGGATCCACAGGTGGCTCATAGCTGGTATCCACTTAACGGTATCCTTGCTTCAATTTCGCTTAGCTGTGGCTGGTTCAAATTGCTCGATTTCAAGGTCAATCAAGTGGAAATGAAATGCTCTAAAGGTGCCATGTAGAAAGGCATGGGATGGGTTAGCATTCAGCTTCTGCCTTGACAGCTCGAGCACTCTGCTTGAGAGAGTCATCCAACTCTCTCTTGCAATTTCTACCTATATATACCTTGGTGGCTTCTTCTTCAACTTGGTGAGATTCCTTGATTGGGGAACACTGGGTTAGCTACTTCATCTCACCAGGTGCATGGATCCACAGATGGCTCACTGCTGGTACCAGTATTCATTTAAAGGGACTCAGTATCCATGCTTCGATTTCGCTAAGCTGTGGCCGGTTCAAATTGCTCAATTTCAAGGACAATCAAATGGAAATGAAATGCTCTAAGTTTGTACTGGGTAGAAAGGCATGGGATGGGTTGGTGTTCAGCTTCTGCCCTGACAGCTTGAGTATTGTGCTTGAGAGAGTCATCCAATTCTCTCTCGCAATTTCTAGCTATATATACCTTGGTGGTTTCTTCTTCTTCAACTTGGTGAGATTTCTTGATTGGGGAACATTGGATTAGCTACTTCATCTCACCAGGCACATGGATCCACATGCAGCTCACTGCTGGTACAGATATCCACTTAACGGGACTCGGTATCCATGCTTTGCTTTCGCTAAGCTGTGGTTGGGATGGGTTGGTGTTCAGCTTCTGCCTTGACAGCTTGAGCACTCTGCTTGAGAGAGTCATCCAACTCTCGCAATTTCTAACTATATATATCTTGTTGTCTTCTTCATCAACTTGGTGAGATTCCTTGATTGGGGAACACTGGGTTAGCTACTTCATCTTACCAGGCGCATGGCTCCACAGGAGGCTCACTGCTGGTACTGGTATCCACTTAACAGGACTCATTATCCTTACTTCAATTTCGCTAAGCTGTGGCCGGTTCAAATTTCTCAATTTTAAGATCAATCAAATGGAAATGAAATGCTCTAAGTGTGCTGGGTAGAAAGGCATGGGATGGGTTGGTGTTCAGCTTCTGCCTTGACAGCTTGAGCACTCTGCTTGAGAGAGTCATCCAACTTTCTCTCGCAATTTCTAGCTATATATATCTTGTTGTCTTCTTCGTCAACTTGGTGAGATTTCTTGATTGGGGAACATTGTATTAGCTACTTCATCTCACCAGATGCATGGATCCACAGGCGGCTCACTGCTGGTACCGGAATCCACTTAACAGGACTTGGTATTTATGCTTTGGTTTTGCTAAGCTGTGGCTGGTTCAAATTGCTCAATTTCAAGGACAATCAAGTGGAAATGAAATGCTCTAAGTGTACTGGGTAGAAAGGCATGGGATGGGTTGGTGTTCAGCTTCTGCCTTGACAGCTTGATCACTCTGCTTGAGAGAGTCATCCAACTCTCTCGCAATTTCTACCTATATATATCTTGTTGTCTTCTTCAACTTGGTGAGACTCCTTGATTGGGGAACATTGGGTTAGCTACTTCATCTCACCAGATGCATGGATCCACAGGTGACTCAAAGCTGGTACCGGTATCCACTTAACGGGACTCAGTATCCAGCCTTCAGTTTCGCTAAGCTGTGACCAGTTCAAATTGCTCGATTTCAAGATCAATCAAATGGAAATGAAATGCTCTAAGTGTGCCGTGTGGAAAGGCATGGGATGGGTTAATGTTCAGCTTCTGCCTTGACAGCTTGATCACTCTGCTTGAGGGACTCATCCAACTCTCTCTCTCGCCATTTCTTGCTATATATATCTGGTTCTAATTAATAATTACAATTACTTCTTGGCTGAGCCTTTCTCCCTAGTAATCAGGAAAGGGAAATAAACGAATGTCATGGAGTGTATAAATAATCAGAAGAGCTTGGAAATTTAAGGAAGAAGAACGCATCTACTTGGCGTGACTCTGGGCATTCAGGTGGCAATTTCCACAATAATGGCTAATGGCCTTGGGTTTGCCTTTAATGAATTTCAATGGTGTTGAGAGAATTAAATGAAATTAATTAACAAAGAAGCTCAAAGGAGCTGGAGGAAGAAGGCATAGGTCGCTAAATGAGCTGCCGGAATGTAAAACACAATTGAAGACCAATCTCTTCCGAAATTAATTTTTAAAATCACATTCTGTATTCATTGTGTTTTCACTTTTGTTTCATGTATTTTAATATATGTGTATGTTTTAATATGTGCTTTTATGGATATGTTTAAATGGATGTATTTGTGCCCTGCCTCAAGCAGTAAAGAAGATAGGTAAATAATAATATTATTAATAAAATCATAAATATATTGTTATGATTATGTTGTCATTGTTGTTGTTGTTAGCAACAACACTGAACTGTCAAAGCCTTTGTCCAGTGTGGGCTGTGAAAAATATTTTAAAATAATGGTAAAATAAAAGATAAGGATAGTATTTGTTGCTCACATTAGAGGATCCATTAACACCAGCGTTTCTCAACCTGGGGGTCGCGACCCTTTGAGGGGTTGAATAGGCATTTCAGAGGGGTCTCCAAAAACCATAAGAAAACACCTATTTTTGATGGTCTTAGGAATCCCTTTGGCAGAGAAGGCTGAAGATCTCTCCACCTGTCCTTCTCTTCCTTTTTTTGGAAAGTTTATGGTTCCATCACCAGTTTGGTACAGAGTGTTGGTGAACTACAATTCCCAGAATTCAAAAACAGTCTTGTCCCCCCCCCCCCCCACAACCCCACGAGTATTCAATATTGGCTATGTAGGTAGCGTGCCAAGTTTGGCACAGATCCATTGTGGGCTGGGTTCAGAGTGCTCTTTGATTGTAGGTGAACTATAAATCCCAACAACTACAACTCCCAAATGTCAAGATCTATTTTTCACAAACTCCACCAATGTTCACATTTGGGCATGTTGAGTATTCGTGCCAAGTTTGGTCTCGATTCATCATTATCTGAATTTTGAACCCCATCATTGGTGGAGTTCAGAATTCTCTATGATTGTATGTGAACTCTAAATCCCAGCAACTACAGCTCCCAAATGTCAAGGTCTATTTCCCCCAAATTCCAATAATGTTCACATTTGGGCACGTTGAGTATTTGTGCCAAGTTTGGTCCAGATCCATCATTGTTTGAGTCCATAGTGCTCTCTGGATGTAGGTGAACTACAACTCCAAAACTCAAGGTCAATGCCCACCAAACCCTTCCAGTATTTTCTGTTGATCATGGGAGTGCTGCGGCCCAAGTTTGGTGTTCAGAATGCTCTTTGATTGTAGGTTAACTACAAATCCTAGCAACTACAACTCCCAAATGACAAAATCAATCATCCCCAACTCCACCAGTATTCACATTTGGGCATATCGAGTATCCATGCCAAGTTTGGTCCAGATCCATCATTGTTTGAGTCCATAGTGCTCTCTGCATGTAGGTGAACTACACCTCCCAAACTCAAGGTCAATGCCCACCAAACCCTTCCGGTATTTTCTCTTGATCATGGGAGTTCTGTGTGCCAAGACTGGTGGAGTTCAGAATGCTCTTTGATTGTAGGTGAACTATAAATCCCAGCAACTACAACTCCCAAATGACAAAATCAATACTCCCCAACCCCACCAGTATTCACATTTGGGCATATGGAGTATCCATGCCAAGTTTGATCCAGATCCATCATTGTTTGAGTCCACAGGGATCTCTGGATGTAGGTGAACTACAACTCCAAAACCAAAGGACACTGCCCACCAAACCCTTCCAGTATTTTCTGTTGGTCATGGGAGTTCTGTATGCCAAGTTTGGTTCAATTCCATCGTTGGTGGAGTTCAGAATACTCTTTGATGGTAGGTGAACTATAAATCCCAGCAACTACATCTCCCAAATGTCAAGGTCTATTTTCCGCAAACTCCACCAATGTTCACATTTGGACATATTGAGTATTTATGCCAAGTTTGGTCCAGATTGAGTATCCGTGCCAAATTGGGTCCAGATCCATATTTGTTTGAATGCACACTGCTCTCTGGATGTAGATGAACTACAACTCCAAAACTCAAGGTCAATGCCCACCAAACCCTTCCAGTATTTTCTGTGGGTCATGGCAGTTCGGTGTGCCAAGTTTGGTTCAATTCCATAGTTGGTGGAGTTCACAATTCTCTTTGTTTGTAGGTGAACTATAAATCCCAGCAACTACAACTCCCAAATGACGAAAATCAACCCCCCCCCCCCCAGCATTTATTTGACAGTACAGATGCATCCTCGCATGGAGCCAATTGCAAGTATGAGAAATGGACGTTATCTAAGGAAATCTGCAATGGGGGGAAATTGAATTTTCCGATCCAGGTGTATTTTCCTATCATCAGAGTTGTTGCTTCTTCTCTCAGGTGTGTTTGTGCCTCCTTTGCAGACGTATCCTTTTGCATTTGTCTCTGGAGAGAGTGGCAGAAAGGTATCGGGAAGCGTAATTGCTTTGGACCGCGTTGCAATGGCCGCCCAGTCAGGAAAAATATAAAAATATGATTAGGTTGCCACTTTGTCTCTAAATTGAAGTCGGGAGGCAGCTGGGCCCACATTTTCCATCACATCAAAAGGGGATTAGGTGTTCAGGTTGCATTAATGAGAAGTTCTCTCTGGGATTTGTGACAAAGCTGGGAAAAGGAACCCTTTGTATCTATTCAAGGTGTTATCGAACACCGCTACCCAAATACCACTAATAAAAAAAGGATTTATATTTAGGAATTTATAGTTTTCCAAGGGTAACAAGCCAAAATGAAATAAGAAACATCCTCTCTTTTGCTTAAAGCCTTCCAGTCCTCTCCAATGTTAGACCCTTGGCTCTTTCTTCTATAGCAGTGTTTCTCAACCTGGGGGTCAGGACCCCTGAGGGGGTCGCGAGGGGGTGTCAGAGGGGTCGCCAAAGACCATAAGAAAACACAGTATTTTCTGATGGTTATGGGGATTCCATGTGCGAAGTTTGAGCCAATTCTATTGTTGGTGGAGTTCAGAATGTTCTTTGATTGTAATGAAATACAAATCCCAGCAACTACAACTCCCAAATGTCAAGATCTATTTTCCCCAGAATCCACCAGTGTTCACATTTCCAGATCAACCATTGCATGAGTCCACAGTGCTCTCTGGATATAGGTGAACTACAACTCCCAAAGTCAAGGTCAATGCCCATCAAACCCTTCCAGTGTTTTCCATTGGTCATGGGAGTTCTGTGTGCCAAGTTTGGTTCAAATCCATCGCTGGTGGAGTTCAGAATGCTCTTTGATTGTAGGGGAACTATAAATCCCAGCAACTACAACTCCCAAATGTCAAGGTCTATTTTCCCCAAACTCCACCAGTGTTCACATTTGGGCATATTGAGTATTCATGCCAAGTTTGGTCCAGATCCATCATTGTTTGAGTCCACAGTGTTGGTGGAGTTCAGAATGCTCTTTGATTATAAGTGAACTATAAATCCTAGCAACTACAACTCCCAAATTACAAAATCAATCCTCCCCCAAACCCACTAGCATTCACATTTTGGGTGTTTGTGCCCAGTTTGGTCCAGTGAATGAAAATGCATCAAGCGTACCAGATATTTACATTATGATTTATAACACTAGTAAAATGACTGTTATGAAGTAGCAACGAAAACAATATTATGGTTGGGGGTCACCACAACATGAGGGACTGTATTAAGGGGTCGCGGCATTAGGAAAGTTGAGAACCCCTGCTCTATAGGTTAAAGATAAGGTTTTCCCCTGACATTAAGTCTAGTTGTGTCTGACTCCATTTCTATTCTAAGCGAAGAGCCAGCGTTATCCATAGACACCTCCAAGGCATGGAGCGCTGTTACCTTCCTGCAAAGCAATAGCTATTGATTTACTCACATTTGTTTGTTTCTGAACTCCTAGGTTGGCAGAAGCTGGGGCTAATAGCGGGAGCTCACGCTGCTCTCCGGATTCGAACTGCCGACCTTTCGGTCAGCAAGTTTATTATTTACTAGCCGTCCCCTGCCACGCATTGCTGTGGCCCACATAGGGATTCTGTGTGGGATGTTTGGCCCAATTCTTTCGTTGGTGGGGTTCGGAATGCTCTGTGATTGTAGGTGAACTATAAATCCCAGCAACTACAACTCCCAAATGTCAAGATTCTATTTTCCCCAAACTCCACCAGTGTTCACATTTGGGTACTCTGGATATTGGGAGTGACTGTAAGGTGCATGTATCTAAAATGTTTCTAACGATGAAGTTGCTCTAGATGCAGAGAATGACAATGGGATTCCTGCTCAAAGTGATTTTTCTGATGAGAATGTTCCTGAAGGGTTTGGGGATGATGGTATGTTCCCTGGGCATGAATTGCTCCCAGAGAATTCCCAAGGCTGTGAGCCTGAGAATAGCTCGGCACCTGGGCCAGCTGCAGAAATTAATGAGCCAGTAGATAGGAGAAATCAAAAAATCAAAAAAGCCCCTTCTCTAGAAACGTTCAAAAAGAACCTTAAAACCTGGCCTTTGGCGAGTAGGTGCACAATATGACATCATTGCACCCCTCAACGCTCTTCCCACTGGAATACACACCTTCCAAATGGGAAGTTTAGCTTCACAACTATGTATGTTTTTACTAGGGCTGGGCGGTTTCGTTCGTTAATTTCGTAATTCGTTATTAATTCGTTATTTTTTTGATAACGAAGCGATATTGAACCATTCTGGAGCAACTAAAAATCGAAACGAAATTTTCAATTCGTTTCATAATTGTTTCGTATTTGTTTCGTAATTTCCGAAATTTCGTAAATATCGAACTTTTTTAGAGAAAAATTTCTTTTAAAAAACAAAACGCAAAAACCCCCTAAAAACGAATCGAGTTTAGAAACAATTTTTTCTGTGGTTGCCCAGCCCTAGTTTTTACTAGTTCCCTGCAGATAACTTGCTCCTATTTTTATCTCATTAGAGTCTTAGAATCGTTTTTATCCTGTACATGTGGCCCGCCCATTGTTATTCTGATTGTGCCTATTGGAATGTTATTTATGACAGTGTTTATATTTTTTTTCTTTCTTGATGTAATCTGATGATGTTATATATTGTTGATGCTCTGGTTTTTTGTTGTTGTTGTAATATGTTGTCTGGGCTTGGCTCCGAGTCCCCATCAGGGAGATGGTGGCGGGGTATAAATAAAGATTATTATTATTATTATTATTATTATTATTATTATTATTATTGCTTTCAGTCACCACACACAAACAAACAAAGCTCTCAGGTGCTTTGCCAGAAAGATTGATAACAGAGTCAAGACTGAAAAGAAATCCATTTCTGGCTGCTTGGGATATATTTCTGGCTGCTTGGGATATAGAGTAGATTAGGGAATAAAAGTGCCAAGTACAGAATCTGTAGCTAGATGAAGCAACATTGGAATTGAGTCAAGACTTTATCCTAGGTACGTGGAAGCCTTGCCTTGGATAGATTCATGTGTTAAGTGCCTTGTTTGATTCATGTACAAGTTTTGAGATTTTACCTCATAAGTTTCAGTATTTGTTTTCATGAACTCTGATGGACTAATTTCCTGGACTATTTGTTTCTATCTGTCTTTCTACCTAATTGGATTTACTTACTTTTGTGGATTGCTTTTTAATGCTACTGCTTTTAAAATATCTTCAATAAACTGCTTGCATTTTTACTCAGCTGTGTGGTGTGTAAAGTCAGAGGGCTTTCCCTGCTTGGAGTGCAACGCACTGCTTGAATATCAGGCAAATATGGGTGCTAGAAACAACATCATACGAAAGCGGACTGGCACAACCTGGGGATCACAACCAGACACAGTGGATGCCCCCAGGCAACAACAGCTAGGCCACCTCTACACAAATACCCTCACTGATTGACTTTGCAACTTCATGGCTACTCCATGCTATTCAAGTTTGCTAATTGCAACATTCACACTTGCTTCCAACAGAAAAGGGTTCTTTCTCCTACCCTGGACATTATTCCACGAAGGGTGCCTCCAGGCAACATCAGCCAGGTTACCTCTATGCAAATACCCTCACTGATTGACTTTGCAGCTTCATGGCTACTCCATGCTATTCAAGCTTGCTAATTGCAACATTCACACTTGCTTCCAACAGACAAGGGTTCTGTCTCCTACCCTGGACATTATTCCACGAAGGGTGCCTCCAGGCAACATCAGCCAGGTTACCTCTATGCAAATACCCTCACTGATTGACTTTGCAGCTTCATGGCTACTCCATGCTATTCAAGCTTGCTAATTGCAACATTCACACTTGCTTCCAACAGACAAGGGTTCTGTCTCCTACCCTGGACATTATTCCACGAAGGGTGCCTCCAGGCAACATCAGCCAGGTTACCTCTATGCAAATACCCTCACTGATTGACTTTGCAGCTTCATGGCTACTCAATGCTATTCAAGTTTGCTAATTGCAACATTCACAACTTGCTTCCAACAGACAAGGGTTCTGTCTCCTACCCTGGACATTATTCCACGAAGGGTGCCTCCAGGCAACATCAGCCAGGTTACCTCTATGCAAATACCCTCACTGATTGACTTTGCAGCTTCATGGCTACTCCATGCTATTCAAGTTTGCTAATTGCAACATTCACACTTGCTTCCAACAGACAAGGGTTCTATCTCCTACCCTGGACATTATTCCACGAAGGGTGCCTCCAGGCAACAACAGCCAGGCTACCTCTATGCAAATACCTTCACTGATTGACTTTGCAGCTTCATGGCTACTCGATGCTATTCAAGTTTGTTAATTGCAACATTCACACTTGCTTCCAACAGACAAGAGTTCTTTCTCCAACCCTGGACATTCTTTCATGAAGGATGCCTCCTGGCAACCTCTATGCTAATACCCTCACTAATTGACTTTGCAGTTTCATGGCTACTCCATGCTATTCAAGCTTGCTAATTGCAACATTCACACTTGCTTCCAACAGACAAGGGTTCTTTCTCCGACTCTGGACACTATTCCACGAAGGGTGCCTCCAGGCAACAACAGCCAGGCTACCTCTATGCAAATACCTTCACTGATTGACTTTGCAGCTTCATGGCTACTCGATGCTATTCAAGTTTATTAATTGCAACATTCACACTTGCTTCCAACAGACAAGAGTTCTTTCTCCAACCCTGGACATTCTTTCATGAAGGATGCCTCCTGGCAACCTCTATGCTAATACCCTCACTAATTGACTTTGCAGTTTCATGGCTACTCCATGCTATTCAAGCTTGCTAATTGCAACATTCACACTTGCTTCCAACAGACAAGGGTTCTTTCTCCGACTCTGGACACTATTCCACGAAGGGTGCCTCCAGGCAACAACAGCCAGGCTACCTCTATACAAATACCTTCACTGATTGACTTTGCAGCTTCATGGCTACTCCATGCTATTCAAGTTTGCTAATTGCAATATTCACACTTGCTTCCAACAGACAAGGGTTCTTTCTCCTACCCTGGACATTCTTCCACGAAGGGTGCCTCCAGGCAACAGCAGCCAGGCTACCTCTATGCAAATACCCTCACTGATTGACTTTGCAGCTTCACGGCTACTCCATGCTATTCAAGCTTGCTAACTGCAACATTCACACTTGCTTCCAACAGACAACGGTTCTTTCTCCTACCCTGGACATTCTTCCATGAAGGGTGCCTACAGGCAACAACAGCCAGGCTACCTCTATACAAATACCCTCACTGATTGACTTTGCAGCTTCATGGCTACTCGATGCTATTCAAGCTTGCTAATTGCAACATTCACACTTGCTTCCAACAGACAAGGGTTGTTTCTCCCACTCTGGACACTATTCCACGAAGGGTGCCTCCAGGCAACAACAGCCAGGCAACCTCTATGCAAATACCCTCACTGATTGACTTTGCAGCTTCATGGCTACTCCATGCTATTCAAGCTTGCTAATTGCAACATTCAAACTTGCTTCCAACAGACAAGGGTTCTTTCTCCTACCCTGGACATTCTTCCACGAAGGGTGCCTACAGGCAACAACAGCCAGGCTACCTCTATGCAAATACCTTCACTGACTGACTTTGCAGCTTCACGGCTACTAAATGCTATTCAAGTTTGTTAATTGCAACATTCACACTTGCTTTCAACAGACAAGGGTTCTTTCTCCTACCCTGGACATTCTTCCACGAAGGGTGCCTCTAGGCAACCTCTATGCAAATACCCTCACTGATTGACTTTGCAGCTTCATGGCTACTTGATGATATTCAAGTTTGCTAATTGCAACATTCATACTTGCTTCCAAAACACAAGGGTTCTTTCTCCCACCCTGGACATTCTTCCACGAAGGGTGCCTCTAGGCAACCTCTATACAAATACTCTTACTAATTGACTTTGCAGCTTCATGGCTACTCCATGCTATTCAAGCTTGCTAATTGCAACATTCACACTTGCTTCCAACAGAAAAGGGTTGTTTCTCCCACTCTGGACATTATTCCACAGGTATATAATACACTCCACTTGCTTCACTGCCAACAGAACCTCTGAAGGTGCCATTAGCCACAGATGCAGGCAAAATGTCAGGAGAGAATGCTGCTGGAACATGGTTATACGGCCTCCAAAACTCTCAGCAACCCATGAAACAAGAACTCCTATATCATAAAGCCATTTGGCACCAAATGCATTCCGTTGCATTGATTTTGGGCATCTCGGAACAGTGATGGAGCTTCTCCCGGCATCTCAATTATGATGAGAAGAGACAAGGAAGAAGAGAAAGTATCCCTTCCAGCTGTCTTCTTATTCACTCATTCCAAAAAAATCGAAAGGCGTCCACTCACTCCACCCGAGATTTGAGTTCTCCTTCTCGCCCCATTGATTGGTTTTCCCCCTCTTTTATTACGGATGCTCGTTTCTGCGGCTTATATATTTACTCGTTATATGGGTAAGTTATTGCGCGAGACGAGGGCTGATATATGGCCTCTCTTCGTCAATGATTTCGCTCGGAATTTTGTTATGAGGAGCATTAACTATGGTGGGGGGTGATGCTAATGTTTCCTTTGCAGCCTCGCTTGGATTTAGGAGATCAATCTCCTATGAATGATAACACATGAGATACTCTGGAAGGAGCCAAGGAGGGAGGGACCCTCCAATGATTTCCTATCATTCGGCAGAAGCTGAAGTGGGTTTTTCCTGCTGATGGAAACAATGTGAGTCAGAAGAAAAGCTGGCTTTCCTGTTCTGATTTGCAATCGGTACTTATGCATTATGCATCCGTGCCGGGTTTAACTCCAAACTTGTGTTCTCACTTCATGAGCTGCATGTAAGAAATCCGTTAGAGTGTGTGTGTGTGTGTCTGTCAACTGTAAAATAAGATGCATGAAGAGGATTGGTTGAGCTATAGCCAGGGAGCTAGCTGAGCCTGGGACTTTTGGTTACAGTTATGTTTTTAGGCTTGGGTTTGCAGGTGCTTGCAGAGATGCAGAGAGAGCGACAGCTTTGGAGTGTTTTCTTACTTCATGAGCTGCATGTAAGAA
The DNA here is from genome assembly GCF_037176765.1 of Anolis sagrei. Classification (NCBI taxonomy): domain Eukaryota; kingdom Metazoa; phylum Chordata; class Lepidosauria; order Squamata; family Anolidae; genus Anolis; species Anolis sagrei. Next base: position 3,570,478 of record NC_090028.1, on the reverse strand, counting down.
ATCAGTTAGTTAATGTGTGTGTGTTTGTGTGTGTGTGTGTCAACTGTAAGATAAGATGCATGAAGAGGATTGGTTGAGCTATAGCCAAGGAGCTAGCTGAGCCTGGGACTTTTGGTTACAGTTACATTTTTCAGCCTGGGCTTGAAGGTAAGCAGAAAGAGAGAGATAGTTTCGGAGTGTGTTCTTACTTCATGAGCTGCATGTAAGAAATCAGTTAGTTAATGTGTGTGTGTGTCAACTGTAATATAAGATGCATGAAGAGGATTGGTTGAGCTATGCCCAGGGAGCTAGCTGAGCCTGGGACTTTTGGTTACAGTTACATTTTTCAGCCTGGGCTTGAAGGTAAGCAGAAAGAGAGAGACAGTTTCGGAGTGTGTTCTTACTTCATGAGCTGCATGTAAGAAATCAGTTAGTTAATGTGTGTGTGTGTGTGTCAACTGTAATATAAGATGCATAAAGATGATTGGTTGAGCTATGCCCAAGGAGCTAGTTGAGCCTGGGACTTTTGGTTACAGTTACATTTTTAGGCCTGGGTTTGCAGGTACTTGTGGAGAAACAGAAAGAGAGAGAGAGAGAGAGCTTTGGAGTGTGTTCTTACTTCATGAGCTGCATGTAAGAAATCAGTTACTGAGTGTGTGTCCCATGTAAAATAAGATGCATGAAGATGATTGATTGAGCTATAGCCAGGGAGCTAGCTGAGTCTGGGACTTTTGGCTACAGTTATGTTTTTAGGCCTGGGCTTGGAGGTGCTTGCAGAGAAGCAGAGAGAGAGACAGCTTTGGAGTGTGTTCTTACATCATGAGCTGCATGTAAGTAATCAGTTAATATGTGTGTGTGTGTGTGTGTCAATTGTAAAACAAGATGCATGAAGATGATTGGGTGAGCTATGCCCAGGGAGCTTGCTGAGCCTGGAACTTTTGGCTACAGTTACGTTTTTAGACCTGGGCTTGCAGTTGCTTGCAGAGAAGCAGAGAGAGAGAGAGAGAGACAGCTTTGGAGTGTGATCTTACTTCATGAGCTGCATGTAAGAAATCAGTGTGTGTGTCTCTGTCAACTGTAAAATAAGATGCATGAAGATGATGGGTTGAGCTATGCCCAGGGAACTAGCTGAGCCAGGGACTTTTGGTTACAGTTACATTTTTAGGCTTGGGCTTGCAGAGAAGCAGAGAGAGAGAGAGAGAGAGAGCTTGGGAGTGTGTTCTTACTTCATGAGCTATATGTAAGAAATCAGTTAGTGTGTGTGTGTCTGTCAACTGTAAAATAAGATGCGCAAAGCTGATTGATTGAGCTATGCCCAGGGAGCTAGCTGAGCCTGGCACTTTTGGTTACAGGTATGTTTTTAGGCCTGGGCTTGCCGGTGCTTGCAGAGAAGCAGAGAGAGTGACAGCTTTGGAGTGTATTCTTATTTCATGAGTTGCATATAAGAAATCAGTTAGTTAGTGTGTGTATGTGTGTGTGTCTGTCAACTGTACAAATTGAGCTATAGCCAGGGAGCTAGCTGAGTCTGGGACTTTGGTTACAGTTATGTTTTTAGGCCTGGGCTTGCAGGTGCTTGCAGAGAAGCAGAGAGAGTGACAGCTTTGGAGTGTATTCTTATTTCATGAGTTGCATATAAGAAATCAGTTAGTTAGTATGTGTATGTGTGTGTGTGTGTGTGTCTGTCAACTGTACAAATTGAGCTATAGCCAGGGAGCTAGCTGAGCATGGGACTTTTGGTTACAGTTATGTTTTTAGTCCTGGGCTTGCAGTTGCTTGCAGAGAAGCAGAGAGAGAGAGAGCTTTGGAGTGTGTTCTTACTTCATGAGTTGCATATAAGAAATCAGTTAGTTAGTGTGTGTATGCGTGTGTATTTGTCAGCTGTACAAATTGAGCTATAGCCAGGGAGCTAGCTGAGCCTGGGACTTTTGGTTACAGGTATGTTTTTAGGCCTGGGCTTGCCGGTGCTTGCAGAGAAGCAGAGAGAGTGACAGCTTTGGAGTGTATTCTTATTTCATGAGTTGCATATAAGAAATCAGTTAGTTAGTATGTGTATGTGTGTGTGTGTGTCTGTCAACTGTACAAATTGAGCTATAGCCAGGGAGCTAGCTGAGCCTGGGACTTTGGTTACAGTTATGTTTTTAGGCCTGGGCTTGTAGGTGCTTGCAGAGAAGCAGAGAGAGAGACAGCTTTAGAGTGTGTTCTTACTTCATGAGCTGCTGGAGGAAGATTCTTCACATGGACAAAGAAATACCACATTAAATCTCTCTTAAAGGACATTACGTGAGTTGATGCAACTGATCTTCTGATTGTACATATCTTGTTCTGAATTATGAAGAGTAAACTGCTTGTTCTTTATTGATCATCTGTGTGGCATATTTTTCTTTCTCTGGCATGGCAGTGTGTGGATTGAGCAAATGTGAACTAGATGTAGTTTATTTTACATTATGCCACAAGATGGACAGTCTGTTTCGGCACATTTGTATTTATCAATATTTATTATAGTCTAGTTTGGGTCCCAATGGCTTGAAACAGTAGCCTGGGGGTTGCAAATGGAGTGCCCAAGACTGTGGAATCTACAACGGGTTTTTGTGCAAAGGCACGCCATAAATGCGTATCCCTCCATGGGATGCAATGCATGCTGTGTAACAACATAGTTATTATGTGAAATGGTCTCGGGTTTATTACCGGTCAAGCTCATGCCACGGAGGCAGCCCCGGCCTTTGGACCACTGGTCTGGAAAATGGAACGGAGTGACCTTGACGATTTAAAACTTTCTCTTTATGCGGCAGAGCAGCAGATGGTGGGATTGCAAGGCAGGGTTGTTTTTTCCCTTTTTGCTTTAATGCGAACCCAGGTTGGAGTAAAGCAGAAGGAAGGGCAGATGCGAGCACCGCTGTGCAAACCGGGGTAAGGACTGCAGGGGTCACAGCTTTCACACACAACCCCCCTTTTTTATGCATCAATTATGGCACAAAAACCCATAAAATGCGGGTTGCAACAACCTGTAGCTTGACAAGGTCACCAGACTTCAAATTCCACAATTCCATAGCAGCTGAAGTGGTGCCGAACTGCATTAATTCCACAGTGCAGATGCATCCAGTGAAATTTTTATTGATTACATTGAATGGAAATATTACAGCCAATTAATAGCACCATGACCTGGAATAACATCAGTAAGGCTTTGACAGTCCAATGTGTCGTGAGGTTCATCCGCACTGAAAAAAGAATGCAGTTTGACATCACTTTAAACACCATATGGATTTTTTTTTTGTCGTGTCAGGAGTGACCTGATAAACTGCAAGTCACTTCTGGTATGAGCGAATTGGCCGTCTGCAAGGATGTTGCCCAGGGGACGCCCGGATGATTTGATGTTTTATCATCCTCGTGCAAGGCTTCTCTCATGTCCCTGCATGAGGAGCTGGAGCTGATAGAGGGAGCTCATCCACCTCTCCCTGGATTCGAACCTGCGACCTGTCGGTCTTCAGTCCTTCCGGCACAGGGGTTTAACCCACTGCGGCACTGGGGGCTCCACATTATGGAATAATGGGAGTTGTAGTTTGGGGAGGCATGGCACTTTTTGCTCAAGGAGGCAAAAGACCTTGCAAAACTATAACTCCCATGGTCGGATAACATTGAGCCTTACCAGTTACAGTAGTAAAAACTGCGCTCGCTCGTCAGTGTAGATGCACCAGGAGAATGCAAAAGACCCTGGGAAACTACAACTCCCTAGATCTCATAGCATTGAGCCATGGCAGTTAAAGTAGAATAAAACTGCATTCATTCGACAGTGAAGATGCACCCAGGAAAGGCAAAAGACCTTGGGAAACTACAACTCCCAAGATGTCATAGCACTGAGTCATGGCAGTTAAAGTAGAGTAAAAATGCATTCACTTGACAGTATATATGCACCCAGAGAAGGAAAAAGACCCTAGAAAACTACAACTCCCAGGATTCCATAGCATTGAGCTATGGCAGTTACAGTAGTATAAAACTGCATCCATTCAGCAGTTTTGGAGTTGTATTGTAGATGCATCCAGAGATGGCAAAAGACCTTGGGAAACTACAACTCCCAGGATCTCATAGCATTGAGTTATAGTAGTTAAACTAGAATAAAAATGCATTCATTCGACAGTGTAGATGCACTTAGAGAAGGCAAAAGACCCTGGAAAACGACAACTCCCAAGGTCTCCTAGCATTGAGCCATGGCAGTTACAGTAGTTAAAAACTACATTCACTCAACAGTGCAGATGCACCCGGAGAAGGCAAAACTCCCTGGAAAACTACAACTTCCAAGATCCCATATCATTGAGCCATGGCAGTTACAGTAGTAAAAAAACTACATTCATTCAACAGCGTAGATGCCCCCAGAGAAGACAAAAGATCTTGAAAAACTGCAACTCCCAGGATCCGACAGTTAGAGTAGTAACAAACTGCATTCATTTGACAGCATAGATGCACCCAGAGAAGGCAAAAAATCTTGGGAAACTACAACTCTCAGGATCCCATAGCATTGTGTTATGGCGGTTAAAGTAGAATAAGACTGCATTCATTCAACAGTGCAGATGCACCCAGAGAAGGCAAAAGACCTTGGGAAACTACAACTTCCAAGGTCTCCTAGCATTGAGCCATGGCAGCTACAGTAGTAAAAAAAACTGCATTCGTTTGACAGCGTAGATCAGCGGTTCTCAATCTGGGGGTCGCGACCCCCAGGGGGGTCGACTAGCCATTTTGGAGGGTTCGCGGGGCCGCCTCCATTGGCTCCGCCCCAAGGGCGTGGGCCAGGTGAGGGCTCCTTTGTGCAAGCCTGGCCTCACGCAAAGCCCACCTCGCCTGCCTCACTCTCTCACCATCCGGCGAAGGCGTAGGGCATGCAAGGGCTCCTCCAGTATTTTCTGTTGGTCATGGGAGTCCTCTATGCCAATTTTAGTTCAATTCAATTGTTGGTGAAGTTCTGAATGCTCTTTGATGGCAGGTGAACTATACATCCAAGCAACTACAACTCCCAATGTCAGGGTCTATTTTCCCCAAACTCCACTAGTTTTCAAATTTGGGCATATTGAGTATTCGTGCCACATTTGGTCCAGATCCATAGGTGTTTGAGCAGAGACGGCCCTAGGTAATTTTCAACAGTAAGCAAACAGTATTTTGGCACCCCTCCCCAATCAATTATTGATATATGTTTTTATTATTTATTATTTTATTATTTACTTTGCTTGTATACCGCAGTTTCTCAGCAAAAGTCAATGAAACAACATACAATATTTAAAACCATTAACAGCACAATATACAAAATAATGGCACATCAATAACAACACATTAGCATCTCGTAACTAAAATCGTGATCCAATTCGTCATCCATAATTCCGTTTCCTATATTTATCGTTCATTGCACTATTTATCCAAACGCCTGTTCAAACAGCCAGGTTTTTAGTTTCCTTCAAAACACCATTAACAAGGGGGCTGATCTAATGTCCCTGGGAAGGGCGTTCCACAGCCGAGGGGCCACCACAGAGAAGGCCCTGTCCCTCGTCCCCGCCAGCCATGCTTGTGATGCAGGTGGGATTGAGAGCAGGGCCTCCCCAGAGGATCTTAAAGTCCTGGTGGGTTCATAGGCAGAGATACGTTCGGATAGGTAGCTTGGGCCAGAACCGTTTAGGGCTTTATAGGCCAACGCCAGCACTTTGAATTGAGCCCGGTAGCAAATCGGCAGCCAGTGGAGCTGGTGCAGCAAAGGAGTTGTGTGCTCCCTGCACTCCGCTCCTGTTAGTATCATGGCTGCCGAGCATTGGACTAGTTGGAGCTTCTGAGCCGTCTTCAAAGGCAACCCCACGTAGAGAGCGTTGCAGTAGTCTAGACGGGATGTAACCAGAGCGTGGACTACTGTGGCCAAGTCAGACTTCCCGAGGTACGGGCGCAGCTGGCGCACAAGCTTTAACTGTGCAAATGCTCCCCTGGTCACCACCGAAACCTGTTTTCTGTTCGTCATGGGAGTTCTGTGTGCCATTTTTGGTTCAATTCCATCAATGGTTGGAGTTCAGAATGCTCTTTGATTGTAGGTGAACTATACATCCCAGTAACTACAACTCGCATATGTCAAGGCCTATTTTCCCCCAAGAGCGCCTCAAGAGCGCCCCTGGGCAAAATCAACTATACTGCAAATGCTTACTTTACGTAATGGGTTAGCCGCCCCTGTGTTTGGGTTTACAATGCTCACCAGATGTAGGTGAACTACATCTCCCTTAAATCACTGTCAGTTCCTCCCAAACCCTTGCAATATTTTTTGTTTGACATGGGAGTTCTGTGTGGAGGTCTCAGTGGTCTGTGGAAGTCAGCGCTGAATCGGTTGAAGGTACTGCAAATCCCATCATCTGTTTTCCATACCCCCCCAAACCTATTTTTTTCTGATTAATCGTGATGCTTTAATTATGTTGAATTTGTAACAATGAAAGCACATTCTACATATCAGATAATTACATTACGATTCGTAACAGTAGCAAAATTACAGTTATAAAGGAGCAACAAAAATAATTTTATGGTTGGGGGTCACCACAACATGCGGAACCATATTTAGGGGTCCCGGTGTTAGAAAGGTTGAGAACCTAGAGAAGACAAAGGACCTTGGAGAACTAGAACTCCCAGGATCCTATAGCATTGAGTTATGGCAGTTAAAGTATTATCAGACTGCATTCATTTGACAGCGGAGCAAGGGAAAGACATAACTGATGACAATGAGTTCAATTGGAAAGATTGATATGGCAAAGACAAGAGAGCAGGAAACTTTCAATTAATAGTGCAATAGACAGGAATAGACTTGATGTTGCTTTGAGAGTTCAACGGTGCTATAGTTCTCTTTTTCTGGACGGCCACAAATTAGGTTTGGAAACAAACAAACAGTCGAAAAGTGCCCATGCAACTAATGCCTAGCTATTTTGCAACAAAGATTGTCCTTGCAATCTTTGGATATGATGATTATGATGATTATGATGCTGGGAACGCAACCCAAACTCTGTCTAAAAGCAGAAGGCAACCGTTTGCAGCAAGCTGGTAATGAGGGGTTCGGCTGCGGATAAAAGTCCCGTATTTTTTGGAAAGCCAGAATTTCTGGCTTTTCTCCTCAAGGCAAAGCAAGAAAAGCCCCCCAGGTGTTTGCGGGATGGATGGGTGAACTTTTGAACTGCATTTCTCAGCCGCTGTTATGGATATATGTGTATATATATATATATATAAACGATGTGCACGGTAGTTTGGGAAGCCACATTTCAAAATTGCAGATGAGATCAAATTGCAACCGATCAGCCCTCCCTTCGCTTTCCGTCTGGAGGTGTTTGGATTGATGATGATGATGATGATGTTCGGGGACTTAATACGCCGCAATTGCAGGTAAATGAAGAGTTTGGAGAGCGGAGATTAGGATGCAAAAAACCTTCTTCAGGGATGTTGTGCGGGGTCCGACAACAAATATACGGGGAAATGCAAACGAGAGGGAAGGGTAAATAAAGATAAACACACAAGGGGACATTTTTTTTGGCAGGAAAAGACGTCACGAAATCGTTCCCAAGGTGGAATAAAGAGGGAAAGGTACATAGTTGAGTGGAAAACATGGCCCTATCATTTCCTTTTCATCCATTCCATAGACCAGTGTTTCTCGACCTGGAGGTCGCGACCCCTGAGTGGGTCGTGAGGGGGTGTCAGAGGGGTCGCCAAGGACCATCAGAAAACACAGTATTTTCTGTTGGTCATGGGGATTCCATGTGGGAAGTTTGAGCCAATTCTATCATTGGTGGAGTTCAGAATGTTCTTTGATTGTAGTGAACTATAAATCCCAGCAACTACAACCTCCGGCCAATCAGATATCAGCCAGCACACCAACGCCTTAAATCAGGAAACAGCTTCCTAAGATCTACAGAGATACTCGCAGGAACATCTCAGCAAGCAAGAGTCCAAAAGTGGCAGGCTAAACCCAAAACCTCAATTAGTGCCTGAGACTAGATGGGAAACGCCCTCCAGGGCACGCAGAAGATGAGGTGACTTGGAAGGCGCTGAACAGACTGCCCTCTGGCACCACAAGATGCAAATCCAATCTTAAGAAATGAGGCCACAAAGTGGAATCCATGACATGCGAGTGTGGAGAAGAGCAAACTACAGACCACCTGTTGCAATGCACCCTAAGTCTTTGTCACATGCACAAAGGAGGACCTTCTCACAGCGACACCAGAGGAACTCCAGTGGCCAGCTTCCGGTCAATGGACATTTAGTACAATGACAAGTTGTTCAGAATGTTCTTTGATTGTAGTGAACTATAAATCCCAGCAACTACAACTCCCAAATGTTAAGGTCTATTTTCCCCAGACTCTACCAGTGTTCACGTTTGGGCATATTGAGTATTCGTGCCAAGCTGGGTCCAGATCCATCATTGCGTGAGTCCACCGTGCTCTCTGGATACAGGTGAACTACAATTCTCAAACTCAAGGTCAATGCCCACCAAACCCTTCCAGTGTTTTCCATTGGTCCTGGGAGTTTTGTGTGCCAAGTTTGGTTCAAATCCATCGTTGGTGGAGTTCAGAATGCTCTTTGATTGTAGGTGAACTATACATTTCAGCAACTACAACTCCCAAATGACAGCATCAATCTCCCCTTCAACTCCACCTAGAATTCAAATTTGGGCATATCAGGCATTTGTGCCGAATTTGGTCCAGTAAATGAAAATACATCCTGCATATCAGATACTTACATGACGATTCATAACAGCAGCAAAATTACAGTTGTGAAGTCGCAACAAAAATGTTATGGTTGGGGGTCACCACAACATGAGAACTGTATTAAGGGGTCACGGCATTAGGGAGGTTGAGAACCACTGCCTTAATACAATGTTGTGTTGACCCCCAGCAATAAAATCATTTTCGTAGTTACTTCGTAACTGTAATTTTGCTACTGTTGTGAATCGTAATGTAAACAGCTGATATGCAGGATGTATTTTCATTCACTGGAAAAAATTCGGCACAAATACCCAATACGCCCAAATTTGAATACCGGTGGGGTTCAGAAGGATTAATATTGTCATTTGGGAGTTGTAGTTGCTGGGATTTGTAGTTCACCTACAATCAAAGAGCATTCTGAACTCCACCAACACTAGAATTGGGCTAAACGTGGCACACACAGCTCCCATGACCAACAGAAAATACTGGAAGGGTTTGGTGGACATTGACCTTGAGTTTTGGAGTTGTAGTTCACCTACATCCAGAGAGCACTATGGACTCAAATAATGATGGATCTGGACCAAACTTGGGACAAATACTTAACATGCCCACTGGTAGAGTTTGGGGGAAAATAGACCTTGACATTTGGGAATGTAGTTGCTGGGATTTATAGTTTACCTACAATCAAAGAGCATTCTGAACCCCACCAACACTAGAATTGGGCCAAACTTGGCACACAGAAATCCCATGACCAACAGAAAATACTGGAAGGGTTTAGTGGGCATTGACCTTGAGTTTTGGAGTTGTAGTTCACCTACATCCAGAGAGCACTATGGACTCAAATAATGATGGATCTGGACTAAACTTGGCACGAATACTCAACATGCCCACTGGTAGAGTTTGGAGGAAAATAGACCTTGACATTTGGGAGTTGTATTTACTGGGATTTATAGTTCACCTGCAATCAAAGAGCATTCTGAATCCCACCAACAATAAAATTGGGCCAAATTTCCCACACTCCCATGACCTACAGAAAATACTGTGTTTTCCAATGGCCTTTGATGACCCCTTTGACACCCCCTTGCAACCCCCCTCCAGGTCCCGACCCCTAGGTTGAGAAACACTGGCATAGAAGGAGAAAGTCAACACATGTTTGGAAGTCTGTGCAAAGACTCTCCAAATTTTCATAGACTGGAAAACATGTAATTGCAGCATAAAGCTATCCCTGGTTTGAACCCATGCTTTAAGGGAGCTGATATTCTAAATCACACTAAAACATTAAAATAGCAAAATACAACCATATAATTACAGTGGTCAGTCATAATCAAAAATCATTATTCGCCGTCATCCATCCATATCACAGGATCGTGGCTCATTCGTCGAATGCCAGTCCCCAAAGCCAAGTTTTCACCTGTTTACTGAACGTTAAGATAGAAGGGGTAGTTCTGATCTCCAATGGAAGGGAGTTCCAGAGTCGAGGGGCCACTACCAAGAAAGCCCTGTCTCTCGTCCCCACCAGCCGCGCCTGTGCGGCCGGTGGGATCGAGAGCAGGGCCCCTCCAGACGATCTTGGCAATCTTGATGGTTCATAGGGGAGGATACGTTCGGACAGGTAAATTGGGCCGGAGTCATTTAGGTCTTTATAGGTTAAGACCAGCACTTTGAATTGTGCTCAGAAGCTGACTGGCAGCCAGTGGAGCTGGCGCAACAGAGGAGTCGTATGCTCCCTGTACCCCGCTCCCGTTAGTAGTCTGGTTGCCGCACGTTGGACTAATTGAAGCTTCCAGGCAGTCTTCAGAAGCAACCCCACGTATTTGGCCCTTCTCACTCCGCAGGGGACTCAGGGCGGATCACAATGTACATATACATGGCAAACATTCAATGCCACAGACACAATCTATTAGACAGACACACAGAGGCTATTTAATATTCCAGCTTCATGAGGGTATGCTCGAATTCCGGCCACCAGGGGAGCTGTCGCTTCACCGTCCACTTGTGACACCAATGGAGTACTTCCTCATTCTTTGCACACTGCTGGAGATTTTATGGCATCGTAAATTAGTTAAATTAGCCTCCCTGCATAAGTGGTACCTAAATTTCCTACTAGACAGATGCAACTGTCTTTCAGGCTGCAAAGGTTGACAGCAAGCTAGACAAATGGTCGAGAGCTAAAATAAATGGTCGAGAGCTAAAATAAAGTGCCCTTTATTGTGATTATTTTCATCCCTTATTTGTAGGAGCACAGTAGATTAAACCCCTGTGCTGGCAGGACTGAAGACCGACAAGTTGCAGGTTCGAGTCTGGGGAGAGGCGGATGAGCTCCCTCTATCAGCTCCATCTCCTCATGCGGGGACATGAGAGAAGCCTCCCACAAGGATGATAAAAACATCAAATCATCCGGGCAGTGTCCCCTGGGCAACGTCCTTGCAGATGGCCAATTCTCTCACACCAGCAGCGACTTGCAGTTTCTCAAGTCGCTCCTGACACGAAAAACAAACAAAACAAAACACAGTATTCAGATTTGGGCATATTGGGTATTTGTGCCAAATTTGGTGCGGTAAATGAAAATACAACCTCCATAACATATACATTTACATTACGATTCAGAACAGGAGAAAAATTACAATTGTGAAGTAGCAACGAAAAGAATGTTATGGTTGGGGGTCTCCACAACATGAGAAACTGTATTAAGGGGTCGCAGCATTAGGAAGGTTGAAAACCACAGCCCTAGGCATTATTATTATTGTTATGTTTATTTATATACTCTGCTTTACTCTTCAACAAGGAGTCCCATTGGACACCATAAGCTGCCAGTGAGACGAGTATAGCTCTATATAAGTTGGGGGTGGGGCCAACGGAGGCGGCCTCGCGACCCCTCCAAAATGGCTAGGTGACCCCCCTGGTGGTCGCGACCCCCAGGTTGAGAACCGCTGCTATAGTTCATTCCACTTTTACCCAAACGATCAGCCAATGACTTCCCACCCGCTACTAAGGAGGCTGTCGAGATCCTGAACCGGTGCCTGCTGTGATGGTCTGGATGAGGGCGAACAAATTGAAGTTGAATCCAGACAAGACAGAGGTACTCCTGGTTAGTCACAAGGCCGAACAGGGTATAGGGTTACAGCCTGTATTGGATGGGGCCGCACTTCCTCTGAAGACACAGGTTCGCAGCTTGGGTGTGACCCTGGATTCGTCGTTGAGCCTGGAACCCCAGGTCTCGGCGGTGACCAGGGGAGCATTTGCACAGCTCAGGCTCGTGCGCCAGCTGCGCCCGTATCTTGGGAAGTCTGACTTGGCCACGGTGGTACACGCTCTTGTCACATCCCGCCTAGACTACTGCAACGCTCTCTACGTGGGGCTGCCCCTGAAGACTAGTCCAACGCGCGGCAGCCATGATTCTAACAGGAGCGGAGCGCAGGGAGCACACAACCCCCCTATTGCACCAGCTCCACTGGCTGCCGATTTGCTACCGGGCCCAATTCAAGGTGTTGGTACTGGCCTATAAAGCCCTAAACGGTTCCGGCCCAAGATACCTAGCTGACCGCATCTCGGCCTATGAACCCACCCGGACTTTGAGATCTTCCGGGGAGGCCCTGCTCTCGATCCCGCCAGCCTCTCAAGCATGGTTGGTGGGGACGAGAGATAGGGCCTTCTCGGTGGTGGCTCCTCGGCTGTGGAACGCCCTTCCTGTAGATGTTAGGCGGGCACCATCTCTCATGACATTCCGTAGAAAGTTGAAGACCTGGATGTTTGTGCAGGCGTTTGAGTAATTCAGTGCAATTCTGGTAAATTGAACATAGGAACGGAACAATGGACGACGAATTTGGATCACGCTTGGATGATGAGGCGATCGGGGGTGGGTTTTGTGATAACTGTGTATTGATGTTTGTTTATTGCTAGTAATGGAATTGTGTAGTTTAACTGTTAAGGTATATTGATTGCTGCTGTTTTTACTGTCTTTGTTGTTTACTGTCTGGAAACCGCTGTGAGTCGCCCTCGGGCTTGAGATACAGCGGTATACAAGAATAGTAAATAAATAAATAAATAAGAAGGGACAGAGAGTTTCATCTATGCTGACGATCATGCCATCACTACTCAAGCAGGGAGCTTTGAAATGGTTGAACAGGAGGGCTAACGACAGGAGCTCACCCTGTCCTGTGAGCTCCTCTTGTTAGCTCAACTTGTCCCATGGATTCAAAACTTTTGGTCAACAAGTTCAGCAGCTCAGTGGTTTAACCCCGCTGCGCCACTGAGGGCTCATTAAAGTTTGGACTAAAAGCTTGGAGCGGATTCCCTAGGCATTATTATTATTGTTATGTTTATTTATATACTCTGCTTTACTCTTCAACAAGGAGTCCCATTGGACACCATAAGCTGCCAGTGGGAAGAGTATAGCTCTATATAAGATGCTTCCGTGACCACAAAGCCAAAGCTTGGCGATGCAACATCTTCTTTCCATCTCTCTCTCTCTCTCTTTTTTGCCCATTGCAACAATCAATACTAATGTTTTTCCCCTCTTTCTTTGAGTCACCCCACCGGCTTCTTATTGGAGGCGAGCCTTGTGAGCAGCAATGATTTATTTATAGGACAAATGGAGAGGCACTTTGGCGGAGGGGATTTGACTACGCAGGGCAAGGATGGCAAGGTTATCCTTTATGCCGCAGAAGCGCTCCGAGCTTTGCTTTTCCTTTTCTTCCGACAGATTTGAAACGGTCTCCCCATTGTGTGGGTATCTATTCAACGCTCTTCTCTTACCCCTCGTTGCAAAAGGAGAGTCTCCTCTTTCCTCGGTGGGTTGTTCTTGTTGTTGTTGTTGTCATGGGTACTTCGACTTATCCTGCAATGAGTTTTGGAAGAAGAAACACTTTGGAATCCGCACAATGGCAACACTTCGGCTCAGAATGGATCACGTCTGGGATTGTGGGTTTTGTGGAGTAAAATACACCATCGTGCACAGGCGGTGATGCACAGTCTTTGCAATTATTTTTGTCGTGTCAAGAGCGACTTGAGAAACTGCAAGTCGTTTCTGGTGTGAGAGAATTGGCCGTCTGCAAGGACGTTGCCCAGGGGACGTCCGGATGAATGGCCACGTTGTATATGTATCAAGCATTGCTTCAGATCCTTCTTTACTAGGTCTCATTCAAGGTGCTCTGCATTGTAGAATTAATGCAGTTTGATGATACTTTAACTGCAATGGATCAATGCTATGGACTCATAGGAATTGTAGTTTGTCAAGGTCCTTCACTTTCTCTCATGCCTCACCAAACTACAGCTCCTGGGATTCCATAGTATTGAGCCAGAGCAGATAATGTAGTTTCAAACTGCATCCGTTCCACATTGTAGATGCGCTCTTAGTAAAACTACAACTTCCAGGACTCCATAGCATTGAGCTAGGGCAATTGATGTGGTTACAAACTGCATTGTAGATGCACACCTAGCAAAACTACAACTCCCAGGGCTACATAATACTGAGCTAGGGCAGTTGATGTGCTTTCAAACTGCATCCGTTCCACATTGTAGATGCACCCTTAGTAAAACTACAACTTCCAGGACTCCATAGCATTGAGCTAGGGCAATTGATGTGGTTACAAACTGCATTGTAGATGCACACCTAGCAAAACTACAACTCCCAGGGCTACATAATACTGAGCTAGGGCAGTTGATGTGCTTTCAAACTGCATCCGTTCCACATTGTAGATGCACCCTTAGTAAAACTACAACTCCCAGGGCTCCATAGAATTGAGCCAGGACAGTTGATGTGGTTTCAAACTGCATCCGTTCCACATTGTAGATGCACCCTTAGTAAAACTACAACTCCCAGGGCTCCATAGAATTGAGCCAGGACAGTTGATGTGCTTTCCGACTACATACAAAATGCACCCTTGGTAAAACTACAACTCCCAATGGTTCCATAGCATTGAGCCAGGGCAGTTGATGTGGTTTCAAACTGCATTGTAGATATGCCCTTGGTAAAGCTGCAACTCCCAGTGGTTCCATAACATTGAGCAAGGGCAGTTGATGTTGTTTCAAACGGCATCCATTCCACATTGTAGATGCGCTCTTAGTAAAACTACAACTTCCAGGACTCCATAGCATTGAGCTAGGGCAGTTGATGTGGTTACAAACTGCATTGTAGATGCACACCTAGCAAAACTACAACTCCCAGGGCTACATAATACTGAGCTAGGGCAGTTGATGTGGTTTCAAACTGCATCCGTTCCACATTGTAGATGCACCCTTAGTAAAACTACAACTCCCAGGGCTCCATAGAATTGAGCCAGGACAGTTGATGTGCTTTCAATCTACATTTTAAATGTGTCCTTGGTAAAACTACAACTCCCAATGGTTCCATAGCATTGAGCCAGGGCAGTTGATGTGGTTTCAAACTGCATTGTAGATATGCCCTTGGTAAAGCTGCAACTCCCAGTGGTTCCATAACATTGAGCAAGGGCAGTTGATGTTGTTTCAAACGGCATCCATTCCACATTGTAGATGCGCTCTTAGTAAAACTACAACTTCCAGGACTCCATAGCATTGAGCTAGGGCAGTTGATGTGGTTACAAACTGCATTGTAGATGCACACCTAGCAAAACTACAGCTCCCAGGGCTCCATAATACATATCAGATATTTACATGACGATTCATAACAGGAGTAGGATTAGAATTGTGAAGTAGCAATGACAATAATTTTATGGCTGGGGGTCACCACAACACGAGGAACTGGATTAAGGGGTCGCGGCATTAGGAAGGTTGAGAAACACAGATCTACACAGTAGAATTAATGCATTTTGAAGGGGGAAAAGGATGACCCAAACAATTACCGTCCGGTCAGCCTCACATCGATACCAGGCAAGATTCTGCAAAAGATTGTTAAGGAAGTGGTCTGCAAACACTTAGAAACAAATGCGGTCATCGCTAATAGTCAACATGGATTTGTCAAAAACAAGTCATGCCAGACTCATCTGATCTCTTTTTTCGATAGAGTTACAAGCTGGGTAGAAGCGGGGAATGCCGTGGATGGAGCGTACCTGGATTTCAGGAAGGCCTTCGACAAGGTCCCCCATGACCTTCTGGCAAGGAAACTAGTCCAATGTGGGCGAGGCAAAACTATGGTGAGGTGGATCTGGAATTGGTTAAATGGACGAACACAGAGGGTGATTCTCCCCAAGGCTTCCTCTTCATCCTGGAAAGAAGTGACAAGTGGAGTGCCATCCGCAGGGTTCCGTCCTGGGCCCGGTCCTCTCCAGGATCTTCATTAATGACTTAGATGAAGGGCTAGAAGGCAGGATCATCAAGTTTGGAGATGACACCAAATTGGGAGGGAGAGCCAAGACTCCAGAGGACAGGAGCAGGATTCAAAACGATCTTGACAGATTAGAGAGATGATGGGCCAAAACTAACAAAATGAAGTTCAACAGGGACATATGCAAGAGACTCCACTTAGGCAAAAAAAACCAAAATGCAAAGATACAGAATGGGGGATGATGCCTGGCTCGAGAGCAGTACGTGTGAAAAAGATCTTGGAATCCTCATGGACAACAAGTTAAACATGAGCCAAGAATGTGATGTGGCGGCAAAAAAAGCCAATGGGATTTTGGCCTGCATCAATAGGAGCCTAGTGTCTAGATCTAGGGAAGTAATGCTCGCCATGCTCTACTCCACTTTGGTTAGACCACACCTGGAATATTGTGTCCAATTCTGGGCACCACAATTGAAGAGAGATATTGATAAGCTGGAATGTGTCCAGAGGAGGGCGACTAAAATGATCAAGGATCTGGAGAACAAGCCCTATGAGGAGCGGCTTAAGGAGCTGGGTATGTTTAGCCTGAAGAAGAAAAGGCTGAGAGGAGACATGATAGCCATGTATAAATATGTGAGAGGAAGCCACAGGGAGGAGGGAGCAAACTTGTTTTCTGCTTCCTTGGAGACTAGGACGCGATGGAACAATGGATTCAAACTACAAGAGAGGAGATTCCATCTGAACATGAGGAAGAACTTCCTGACTGTGAGAGCCGTTCAGCAGTGGAACTCTCTGCCCCGGAGTGTGGTGGAGGCTCCTTCTTTGGAAGCTTTTAAACAGAGGCTGGATGGCCATCTCTCAGGGGTGATTTGAATGCAATATTCCTGCTTCTTGGCAGAATGGGGTTGGACTGGATGGCTCACGAGGTCTTTTCCAACTCTAGGATTCTATGATTCGACTTTAAGTGCCAAGGCTAAGAATTATCCTGGAAGCTGGGGAGAATAAAGAAAGAAGAAGCTGAAGGTCCATCAAAGGAATAATAAAGCACCCAGGGAGTATTATTAGAGAAATCAGGTGTGTGTATGTATGTATTATATATGTATGTGTGTGTGTGCTGTTGTTGTTTGTGTGGTTTTAAAAAAGCAAACCGTTTGCTCAGGACGATTCCGCCAAGAGTGTAAATTAAACCAGACAGTTTAGGAATAAAATGTAATGCCGGTGACATGTGTCGGGGAAAACAGGGGATAAAAACGGAGACATCTTAATGCAAACCTATCTAAACAATTTACAGCATCCAAGATGAAAATGTAAGTGATCAAAAAAAGAGAGAGAGAGAGAGAGAGATAAGAAAATGCTCTGTTTGCGTGACGAACATTGGAATCGGGGAACGGGAGATGGCTGGAGGGAAACCGCGGCCCGCTTGGCATTTTTTGGGGGCAAAATTATTCCATCTCCTAATAGCGGGAGACCCGCGTCTGCACATATTGATAGTTTATTTTACCACTTTCGGAGTTTTCCTTATGAAATATGCAACAGCTTTCCTCCATTTCTTTCAGATGAGTTTATGTGATACGAAAGGTGAGCGGAATGTCGGAAACTGTGCGCTCTACCAACAGCTTACGGGCCAAAACGAACAACTTCTGCTTTGCCCCAGAGGAGCAAAGATACCCGCATTTCACCACGTAATAGTTGCCATCCCATAATAGTTCCAGCGTCCCAAATTTGGTATTTTAGAGGAATTAGAGCAACCATAAATCTGAAGCAACTGAGCCAAGGTTTCTAGGAAATCAAAGGCAGACTTCTGGCAGTTTAACGTTTGATCTGGGAATGGTGCATCTGCACTGTGGAATTAATGTAGTTTAACTCCACTTTGACTGCCGCTGAAACCTGGGAGTTTCCTGGGTCAAACTCCCCCAAGTATTTTGAAAGTTTGGTCATGATGGGTCTGCGTTTGGTCCAGATTCATCGTTGGTAAAATTCATTGCACTCTCCGGATGTTGGTGGACTACAACTCCCATCATCCAGAGTCAATCCCCTTTAGATTTAAAAATCAGCCATGATGGGTCTGTGTTCCAAGTTTGGTCCAGATCCAATGTCAATACGGTTGATGGTGCTCTCTGGATGTTGGTGGACTACAACTCCCATCATCCTAAGTCAATTCTCTTCAGATTTAAAGTCGGTTATGATGGGTCTGTGTTCCAAGTTTGGTCCAGATGCAATGTCAGTAAGGTTCACTGCACTTTCTGGATGTTGGTGGACTACAATTCCCATAATCCTGAGTCAATCCCCTTTAGATTTAAAAATCAGTCATGATAGATCTGTGTTCCAAGTTTGGTCCAGATCCAATGTCAGTAAGGTTGATGGTGCTCTCTGGGTGTTGGTGGACTACAATTCCCATAATCCTGAGTCGATCCCTTCAGATTCAAAATCAGTTATGATGGATCTGTGTTCCAAGTTTGGTCCAGATCCAACGTCAGTAAGGTTGATGGTGCTCTATCAGTGTTGGTGGACTACAACTCCCATCATCCTGAGTCAATCCCCTTTAGATTTAAAAATCAGTCATGATGGATCTGTGTTCCAAGTTTGGTCCAGATCCAATGTCAGTAAGGTTGATGGTGCTCTATCAATGTTGGTGGACTACAACTCCCATCATCCTGAGTCAATCCCCTTTAGATTTAATATCAGTCATGATGGATCTGTGTTCCAAGTTTGGTCCAGATCCAATGTCAGTAAGGTTGATGGTGCTCTATCAATGTTGGTGGACTACAACTCCCATCATCCTGAGTCAATCCCCTTTAGATTTAAAAATCAGTCATGATGGATCTGTGTTCCAAGTTTGGTCCAGATCCAATGTCAGTAAGGTTGATGGTGCTCTATCAATGTTGGTGGACTACAACTCCCATCATCCTGAGTCAATCCCCTTTAGATTTAATATCAGTCATGATGGATCTGTGTTCCAAGTTTGGTCCAGATCCAATGTCAGTAAGGTTGATGGTGCTCTATCAATGTTGGTGGACTACAACTCCCATCATCCTGAGTCAATCCCCTTCAGATTTAATATCAGTCATGATGGGTCTGTGTTCCAAGTTTGGTCCAGATCCAATGTCAGTAAGGTTGATGGTGCTCTATCAATGTTGGTGGACTACAACTCCCATCATCCTGAGTCAATCCCCTTTAGATTTAATATCAGTCATGATGGATCTGTGTTCCAAGTTTGGTCCAGATCCAATGTCAGTAAGGTTGATGGTGCTCTATCAATGTTGGTGGACTACAACTCCCATCATCCTGAGTCAATCCCCTTCAGATTTAATATCAGTCATGATGGGTCTGTGTTCCAAGTTTGGTCCAGATCCAACATCGGTATGGTTCACGGCACTCTCTGGATGTTGAGGGACTGCAACTCCCATCATCCTGAGTCAATCCCCTTCAGATTTAAAATTGGTCATGATGGGTCTGTATGCCAAGTTTAGTCCAGATCCAATGTCAGTAATGTTGATGGTGCTCTCTGGATGTTGGTGGACTACAACTCCCATCATCCTGAGTCAATCCCCTTCAGATTTAAAATTGGTCATGATGGGTCTGTATGCAAACTCTTGCTCCAAATCTCCATTGCATTGGTTCATTGCTTTCCTCTTCCCATGATTGTCAGAATTCTTGCTTCTTTTGGGGGTGTGGCCCTCTTTCCAAATTAGGCCCGTTTGTGCCAACCAGCGACAACCGTTATTATCGCCTCAATCTCGCTGAAGATTTATGCTTTGCTCCTAATACGTGTCAGAGAGTCTCAGCCTCGATCACCGCCGCGCCTGACTCCCATTTATTGTGGCTGTCTGCGTAATTGTTGGCATAATTTGCCCCTCTGTGTCGCCTGCCACAAAAGGCTTGACACCTGCCCGCCCCGGTGCCGCACGCCTTGCATCCTCATTCATCATAAACACAAGCACTTCGGTTGAACGCCACTCGCGCAAACTTCCCCAACCCTGCTTTGGAAATGAATGTCAAGATGTTAGCAAAACTGCAAGCCTTTTGATCTGCATATACCACGCACACCCTGTATCCACGGCACCAGTATCCACAGTTTCATTTATCTACATCCAACAACATGCAGGCAGCCCCCAAGTTACGAACAAGAGAGGTTCTCTGGGTTTGTTTTGAAGTTGAATTTGTATATAAGTTGGAACAGGGGCATTTTGGAAGTGTAACTCCAGCTATATATATCTAATAGGCATGGTTAGGTCCAGTCGGAATCTTCGTAATTCGGAATAAATTTGGTAAAATTACCTTTTTGAAGTGAGTTTGAACTTTTTTAGGAAACCGGAAGTCCCTTTGTAAGTTGGAACAGGGGCATTTTGGAAGTGTAACTCCAGCCATATATATCTAATAGGCATGGTTAGGTAGAGTGGGAATCTTCGTAATTAGGAATAAATTTGGAAAAATTACCTTTTTGAAGTGAGTTTGAACTTTTTTAGGAAACCGGAAGTCCCTTTGTAAGTTGGAACAGGGGCATTTTGGAAGTGTAACTCCAGCCATATATATCTAATAGGCATGGTTAGGTAGAGTGGGAATCTTCGTAATTAGGAATAAATTTGGAAAAATTACCTTTTTGAAGTGAGTTTGAACTTTTTTAGGAAACCGGAAGTCCCTTTGTAAGTTGGAACAGGGGCATTTTGGAAGTGTAACTCCGGCCATATATATCTAATAGGCATGGTTAGGTCCAGTCGGAATCTTCGTAATTCGGAATAAATTTGGAAAAATTGCCTTTTTGAAGTGAGTTTGAACTTTTTTAGGAAACCGGAAGTCCCTTTTGTAAGTTGGAACAGGGGCATTTTGGAAGTGTAACTCCAGCTATATATATCTAATAGGCATGGTTAGGTCCAGTCGGAATCTTCGTAATTAGGAATAAATTTGGAAAAATTACCTTTTTGAAGCGAATTTGAACTTTTTTAGGAAACCGGAAGTCCCTTTTGTAAGTTGGAACAGGGGCATTTTGGAAGTGTAACTCCAGCTATATATATCTAATAGGCATGGTTAGGTCCAGTCGGAATCTTCGTAATTAGGAATAAATTTGGAAAAATTACCTTTTTGAAGCGAATTTGAACTTTTTTAGGAAACCGGAAGTCCCTTTGTAAGTTGGAACAGGGGCATTTTGGAAGTGTAACTCCAGCCATATATATCTAATAGGCATGGTTAGGTCCAGTCGGAATCTTCGTAATTAGGAATAAATTTGGAAAAATGAAGTGAGTTTGAACTTTTTTGAAGTGAGTTTGAACTTTTTGAAGTGAGTTTGAACTTTTTTAGGAAATTGGAAGTCCCTTTGTAAGTTGGAACAGGGGCATTTTGGAAGTGTAACTCCAGCTATATATATCTAATAGGCATGGTTAGGTCCAGTCGGAATAGTCATAATTCAGAATAAATTTGAAAAAATTGCCTTTTTGAAGCAAGTTTGAACTGTTTTAGGAAACCTGAAGTCCCTTTGTAAGTTGGAACAGGGGCATTTTGGAAGTGTAACTCCAGCCATATATATCTAATAGGCATGGTTAGGTAAAGTCGGAATCTTCGTAATTCGGAATAAAAAGCACGAATTTTATTTCCAGCTGGGGCCCTAGAGTGGACTATGTCGAAAAGCAACCAGAGTCCCGATATAGGCGTTGACTATGGTTTTTATAGTCTCCAGATGCAAGCAAACAAAGAACATGCGTCTACATACATTGACATCATTCACTGCGTCTTGTTAGCATCATACAAATATCAAGTTCTACCTTCCAACATGCAAAAGGCATGTCTCTATGTATTTCTTTCTAGCAGCAGCTTACATCCATCAATCAAGGGGCCTAACTTTGACCTGTCAGGAGGGAAAGGGGGGCTCCTTTTAGAGCAGTGTTTCTCAACCTGGGGGTCGGGACCCCTGGGGGGGTTGCGAGGAGGTATCAGAAGGGTCGCCACAGACCATCAAAAACTACAGTATTTTCTGTTGGTCCCAAGTGGGAAGTTTGGCCAAATTCTATCGTTGGTGAGGTTCAGAATGCTCTTTGATTGTAGGTGAACTATAAATCACACTAAATACAACTCCCAAATGTCAAAGTCTTTCCCCCCCAAATTCCATCTGTGTTCATATTTGGGCACATGGAATATTCATGCCAAGTTTGGTCCAGATCCATCATTATTTGAGTCCACAGTGCTCTCTGAATGTAGGTGAACTACAACTCCAAAACTCAAGGCCAATGCCCACCAAATCCTTTCAGTATTTTCTGTTGGTCATGGGGGTTCTGTGTGCCAAGTTTGGTTCAATTCTATCCTTAGTGGGGTTCAGAAAGCTCTGTGATTGTAGGTGAACTATAAATCCCAGTAACTACAACTCCCAAATGTCAAGGTCTATTTCCCCAAAACTCCATCTGTGTTCATATTTGGTTGTATTGAGTGCTTGTGCCAAGTTTGGCCCAGATCCATCATTGTTTGAGTCCACAGTGCTCTCTGGATGTAGGTGAACTACAACTCCCAAACTCAAGGTCAATGCCCACCAAACCCTTCCAGTATTTTCTGTTCGTCATGGGAGTTCTGTGTGCCAAGTTCTGTGTCCAATTCTATCATTGGCGGGGTTCAGAATGCTCCTTGATTATAGGTGAACTATAAATCCCAGTAACTGCAACTCCCAAATGACAAAATCATAATTTTTTGAGTTATGGTCACTCCTTGTGTTGTGAGACGTTTTGTTGCCAAGTTTGGTGTGATTTCGTTCATTGGCTCTTTTGTTTTTAAGGTACTCATTATGCACAGAGCATTTTTTTATAGAGAGAAGATTTGGGACTTTGCAAACTGCGCTTCTCTTTATTCCCTCTGCCCAATTTTCCAAAACATCCTTTCCTCTGCATCTTCTGTGTTTGGATGTGTGTTTTAGTATATTATTCTCGCCATGGAGACACACAACAGCGCTGACCTTTCCAGTTTCAATAAAAGCGGAGGCTTCTGCCGGTCTCTTGTCAGGAGCCGTAATAAGGAAGCTGAGAATCCTTCCAATACTCAAGCGCTCCCTCCACTCATCCTTTATGAATGCACCATTATTCTGCTCAGAAAATTACTCTTCGGTGTGAAAACTAGCCAGCGAAGCTATTCAGGAAACGTAAACCAGGGCAGAAATAAAGTTGGACTACAACTCCCATCAATGGAGAAACATCAATAGGAGCATAGTGTCTAGATCTAAGGAAGTAATGCTACCCCTCTATTCTGCTTTGGTTAGACCACATCTGGAATATTGTGTCCAATTCTGGGCACCACAATTCAAGAGAGATATTGACAAGCTGGAATGTGTCCAGAGGCGGGCGACTCAAATGATCAAGGGTCTGGAGAACAAGCCCTATGAGGAGCGGCTTAAGGAGCTGGGCATGTTTAGCCTGAAGAAGAGAAGGCTGAGAGGAGATATGATAGCCATGTATAAATATGTGAGAGGAAGCCACAGGGAGGAGGGAGCATGCTTGTTTTCTGCTTCCTTGGAGACTAGGACGCGGAACAATGGCTTCAAACTACAAGAGAGGAGATTCCATCTGAACATGAGGAAGAACTTCCTGACTGTGAGAGCCGTTCAGCAGTGGAACTCTCTGCCCCGGAGTGTGGTGGAGGCTCCTTCTTTGGAAGCTTTTAAACAGAGGCTGGATGGCCATCTGTCAGGGGTGATTTGAATGCAATATTCCTGCTTCTTGGCAGAATGGGGTTGGACTGGATGGCCCATGAGGTCTCTTCCAACTCTTTGATTCTATGATTCTATGATTCTATGACGGGAGCTATAGTCTTGGAAGATAGCATGATTCCCATCCTTGCTCTTGGGAATCTTTTGCTTTTGTGGATGCTGTTGCAACCAGATCAGGAAACAAGACCATAAGATTAAATCCACCACACTTGACTGTGGGAAAAACAATCCTTCTATTAATGAAAAAATGTTTACAAAATAGAGGAAAATGCAAAGTCAAAAAGCCACAGTAAAACTCAGCAGTCAGGAAAATCTCTGAACTAGATCAAAATTCCAAAAGCAACACTATAAAAACTTGGAACCTGTTAGCATTTCACTAACCGTACTTGGAAACTAGAAGCCTCTGGGAATGCAAGCCATGGGAAATGGGAACTCAGCCAATGTAATGCCTCAGTCTAAACGATGCTTGATCTAATAAGACAGCCGGGGGGGGGGGGAGACACTTTAAACTAAAGAAACTGTTTCAGGACACGCCTCCAGGCTTGGAAGCCTCCTTTTCCTTTAATCTACTTGACCTTCGCAGACTCTGTGATTCACTCCTGTTTTCCCAAATCTGCCTTCTTCTATCCTAATTAAAAAAGGCAGGTGTTAAGCGGAGAGTTATCACCGCTTGACTCTGAAACATCCTCATCAGGATGTTTAGTTTCACTTTCCCAGCCACTGCCCTCAGAATCAACAGTTTCCAAACCATCAGGGAAAAATACATGTTCAGTAGCATCAGGAAATACAATCATAGAATCAGGTTCAGGTTCACATGGAGGCTGAGGGTCAGGTTCACACGGAGGCTGAACCCCAACAGGTGCATTGGATTTTCTGGATGGCCATCTGTCAGGAGGGATCGAAGGTTGACTTCCTGCATGGCAAAATAGGATTTGATGACCCTTAAAGTCTCTTCAAAGGCTTTGATTCTATGGTGATCTTGGGTAAGGTTTTTCAGGCTATATGGCTATGTTTCAGTAGTATTCTCTCCTGACGTTTCACCTGCATCTGTGGCTAATGGCATCTTCAGAGGTTCTGTTGGCAGGGAAGCAAGGGGGTGTATATATATATATCTGTGGAATAATGTCCAGAGTTAAAGCAAGTGTGAATGTTGCAACTAGCAACCTTGATTAGTATTGAGTCGCCACGAAGCTGCAAAGTCAATCAGTGAAAGCATCTGCACAGCTGTTGTTGCCTGGAGGCATCCTTTGTCTGGGAGGTGTTAAGTGGCACTCGATTGTTTGCTGTCTGAAGTTCCCCAGTTTCTGAGTTATATTAGAGAAGTGTGGACTTTGTTTTTTTATGAACTTTGCTGAACTTTACCCTGGACTATTTTTCTTCTGGTTTGTTGTAGGTTTTTTCAGGCTATATGGCCATGTACTAGAGGCATTCTCTCCTGACGTTTCACCTGCATCTATGGCAAGCATCCTCAGAGGTAGTGAGGTCTGTTGGAACTAGGAAAATGGGTTTATATATCTGTGGAATGACCGGGGTGGGACAAAGGACTCTTGTCTGCTGGAGCTAGGTGTGAATGTTTCAACTGACCACCTTCATTAGCATTTGATGGCCTGGCAGTGCCTGGGGAAATCTTTTGTTGAGAGGAGATAAGATGTCCCTGATTGTTTCCTCTCTGTTGTTTTGCTGTTGTAATTTTAGAGTTTTTAAATACTGGTAGCCAGATTTTGTTCATTTTCATGGTTTCCTCCTTTCTGTTGAAATTGTCCACACGCTTGTGGATTTCAGTGGCTTCTCTGTGTAGTCTGACATGATGGTTGTTAAGAGTGAACAACCACCATGTCAGAACACCATCTCTAGAACATAGCCATATAGCCCGAAAAAAGCTACAACAAGCCAGTGATTCCGGACATGAAAGCCTTTTCCTGTCCTAGAGTGCAACAGGGAGACTCAAGCCATATCTTAGGGGTGCATCCGTGTGAAAAAGATCTTGGAGTCCTCGTGGACAACAAGTTAAACATGAGCCAACAATGTGATGTGGCGGCAAAAAAAGCCAATGAGATTTTGTCCTGCATCAATAGGAGCCTAGTGTCTAGATCTAAGGAAGTAATGCTAGCCCTCTATTCTGATTTGGTTAAACCACATCTGGAATATTGTGTCCAATTCTGGGCACCACAATTCAAGAGAGATATTGACAAGCTGGAATGTGTCCAGAGGAGGGTGACTAAAATGATCAAGGGTCTGGAGAACAAGCCCTATGAGGAGCGGCTTAGGGAACTGGGCATGTTTAGCCTGAAGAAGAGAAGGCTGAGAGGAGATATGATAGCCATGTATAAATATGTGAGAGGAAGCCACAGGGAGGAGGGAGCAAGCTTGTTTTCTGCTTCCTTGGAGACTAGGACGTGGAGCAATGGCTTCAAACTACAAGAGAGGAGATTCCATCTGAACATGAGGAAGAACTTCCTGACTGTGAGAGCCGTTCAGCAGTGGAACTCTCTGCCCCGGAGTGTGGTGGAGGCTCCTTCTTTGGAAGCTTTTAAGCAGAGGCTGGATGGCCATCTGTCAGGGGTGATTTGAATGCAATATTCCTGCTTCTTGGCAGAATGGGGTTGGACTGGATGGCCCATGAGGTCTCTTCCAACTCTTTGATTCTATGATTCTATGATTCTATGATCCAGGGGCGGCTTGTCCATTACGCAAAGTAAGCGGTCGCAGAACACCTTTTTTTGCCAGGGGCGCAGAGGCACCTCTGGAAATGCCCCTCGACCGCCACTTGAGGAGCGCCCCCTCCGCTCACAACAGCCCTGGCAGTCCGGGAGGAGCCTCGGCTTTCTTGCTTCACTGCTGGGCGATCCTCTTCCCAAAGGGGCCGGGCCCTTGAGCCCCGCCTAGCCCCTCTCCTTCCTGCTCCACCCGGCCACCGGGTGCACGAGCAGAGCCGGCGCTCAATCGTTCTCCGCGTTCGATCCCTTCCCCATGACCGGCTCCCTTTCCCGATTCCCCGGCGCTCCACCCGCCTCCTCTCCTCTCCCCAATCCGCGGGTGAGCCAAGGGGCGGAGCTGCCATGCCTGTCCTGCTTCGGGTCCAGAGGCGTGTCTGAAGACCCCAGCGTGCACACCAAAAGTCGCATCTTCTCCTGACTTTCTCTTCAGCCATTGGGACCAAGAGAGAGAGAGAGAGAGAGAGAGCCCCTCTGGGTGGAGGTATCTCCCACCTCCGCTCCCTCCTTTGTTTCTGCGCCTACCTTCAGGAAAGGTGGGCATCTCCACCTCTCTCTCTCTCTCTCTCTCTCTCTCTTGGTCCCAATGGCTGAGGGTTTGGAGGCATGTCTGAAGACCGCAGCGTGTGCACCAAAAGTCGCCTCTTCTCCTGACTTTCTCTTCAGCCATTGGGACCAAGAGAGAGAGAGAGAGAGAGAGAGAGAGAGAGAGAGAGCCCCTCCAGCTGGAGGTATCTCCCACCTCCGCTCCATCCTTTGTTTTTGCGCCTACCTTCAGGAAAGGTGGGCATCTCCACCTCTGTCTCTCTCTCTCTCTCTCTCTCTCTCTCTCTCTCTGTCCCAATGGCTGAGGAGAAAGTCAGGAGAAGAGGTGACTTTTGGTGCACACGCCGGGGTCTTCAGGCACGCCTCCGGACCCAAAGTGGGCCAGGCAAGGGAGCAAATGCGGCAAGTGTAGTTACTGGGATGTATAGTTCACCTACAATCAAAGAGCATTCTGAACTCCACCAATGATGGAATTGAACCAAATATGGCACACAGAACTCCCACGACAAACAGGAAATATATATCAATGATTGGTTGGGGGAGGGGGCACCAAAATACTGTTTGCTTACCGTTGAAAATTACCTAGGGCCGCCTCTGGGTGCATCTACAATGTGTATTTAATGTGGTTTGATACCACTTTAACCGCCATGGCTCAAGTTGTAGTTTTACAAAGCTTTCTATGGCAAGGAATGCTGGTGCCACAACAAATGTTAAATCCTGCAATTCCATAGCATTGAGCTGTGGCAGGTAAAGTGGTATTAAACTACATTAAAGCTACAGTGTAGAGCCAGCCTTGGCTGACTGTTGCTCCCTTATACACACTCTGCTGAACATCCCATCCCCACCATCTATTTTCCCCAAGCAACTTCATTATCCATAGACATACAATGCCTCGCAAGGCCCTCTGCATCACCTCCAGTAAATGGGTTTTTGAAAATGTTCACGACAAAAGCAGATGGGAATGAAACCAACCTTCAATGCTTCCCACTCCAATGTTGAGAGTGAAAGCGCATGGATGGGAGAGGTTTGCGCAAGCCATCTGCAGGGTTGCAAAGAGGAGCCGCTCTTATTTTATCGGCAAGAGGACAAAAGCTGGGCTTTGGAGAGCTTTTGTCGGCCTTCTCTCATCCAACAACAATGGCGGTGGGTGGGAGGATGTGGGAGAGAGGGATTGTAAAGGAAAGGAGAAGCGCATGGAATGAAAAGAAGAGAAGGGCCAGATGCACACATCGTCATGGCTTAATTAATTAATTTATTTATCGTGTCAGGGGCAACCAGACCATTGTATTACATTTCTAACAGAACAAAACAAACAAGCAAATTAAAAAACACACAAAGTTTGCAAGCTTGGTAATTGATTAAATGTCCTTTGACCAGAATCTGGTCACTTGGAGTGCCTCTGATATTGCGCAAGAAGGTCCTCCATGGTGCATGTGGCAGGGCTCAGGTTGCATTGCAGCAGGTGGTCAGTGGTTTGCTCCTCTACACACTCGCATGTCGTGGATTCCCCTTTGTAGCCCAATTTCTGAAGGGGAAACCAGCTGATCCCTAATCCATCTAAAACACAGATATGTACCTTTCATCTTAAGAACAGACAAGCATCCCGAGCTCTGAGGATGACCTGGGAAGGAATCCCACTGGAGCATTACAGCGCACCCAAATACCTGGGAGTCACTCTGGACCGTGCCCTGACCTACAAGAAACATTGCCTGAACATCAAGCAAAAAGTGGGTGCTAGAAACAATATCATACGAAAGCTGACTGGCACAACCTGAGGATCACAACCAGACACAGTGAAGACATCTGTCCTTGCGCTATGCTACTCTGCTGCTGAGTACGCATGCCCAGTGTGGAACACATCTTACCACACTAAAACAGTGGATGTGGCTCTTAATGCCGCATTATCACGAGGTGTCTGTGCCTGATACCACTGGGGAAATTACACTGCTGGTATTGCACCACCTGACATCCGCCGGGAAGTAGCAGCCAATAGTGAAAGGACCAAGGCAGAGACATCTCCAGCTCATCCCCTGTTTGGGTATCAGCCAGCACGTCAATGACTTAAATCTAGAAATAGTTTTCTAAGATCTACAGAAACACTCGCTGGAACTCCTCAGCAAGTGAGAGTCTAAAAGTGGCAGGCTCAAAACCAGAACCTCAAGCCATGGCTGATACCAAATGAGAGACACCCCCCTGGGCACACAGAAGACTGGGCGACCTGGAAGGCACTGAACAGACTGCGCTCTGGCACCACGAGATGCAGAGCCAACCTCAAGAAATGGGGCCACAAAGTGGAATCCACGACATGCGAGTGTGGAGAGGAGCAAACCACCTGCTGCAATGCATCCTGAGCCCTGCCACATGCACAAGGGAAGACCTTCTCACAGTGAAACAAGAGGAACTCCAAGTGGCCAGCTACCGGTCAAAGGACATCTAATATAATGCCAAGTTTTTAATTTGTTTATGTCTTTAAATACATTATAACTGTACCCCCAATTAGCTTCTGACACAAATAGATAAATCTGAATGGCTCTACTGCTGGCACTCGAAGCTTCTGATCTGCTGAACTGCTGCTATTGCTGTTGTTTGCTGCTTTGCTGTTTTTGAATGCTTTCCCCTTTCTGGAAATTACCCCCAATATGAAGTCCCCTCAAACACAAGGACTCTTTCTCCAATGCACAGGATTGCACCATTGGCTTCAGACCTTGCAAAATTCACTTTTAGAGTATCACTCCAAGAAGTTTTGCAGTATGCAAAAGAGACATACCCAAGCCTTTGTTAATCTCACATTTCCTCCGCTCTGCCCTGTTATCTCAGTATGGGGATTACATATCATAATGCGCCAAATGTTGCTGGACGGCAGCTTCCAGCAGCTTTAACCAACAGTCCCAATGCTGAGAATTGTTGGGCCTCAGCCTGTGATTGCACCTGAGCCTGTGCTTGATCCTGTGATTATGTTTCAGTCTCCTGATGTTTCTGTGTCTGATGTGGGCAATGAGGAGGGAAATCAGTTCCCTGTTGCTTCTGATGTGGGGGATGCTGGGACTGACTCTGAAGTGCAAGATGGAGACACCTTGGTCAATGAGTTTCATGCAGACATTGACAGAGAGGCTTTGGTGCAAAAGACAGATTCTCATGAGAATGTTTCTGTCAGGCCTTGGGAGAAAGGTTTACTCCCTCTGCATGTGATTTCTCCTGATTCTAGTTTGGAAAACAGTCTGACACCTGGTCAAGTTAATGAGGAGTCAGATAAGCAGAGTCGGGGGCTGGAGATAAGCCAGAATCAACAAGAGGCCCAATGTTTACGTAGATCTGAAAGAGTTCATCAGTTAAGGTCAAAGACTGGTGGAAAATGAAACCAGTTCTTGGGATTTAAGGTTTGCCCTTAGAAAATGTTGTCAGATCAGGCATCATTTGGAAGCCAAGTGCAAGCCTCATGGAATTCCTGTTCAAGTGGTCTTGTCTTTAGGGTTTTTTCTAGCCTTTCAAGTTGACTAGCAGCATCTGGTCTGTTCTTGCTTCTTGCTTTATTCTTGTCTGGATAATAATTGCCTTGGATTGTATTTTCATGTTTTTTGGACATTGCTTTTGATTGCTACATTTGGATACTGTTTTATCTGGTTGCCTTTGAATGCCTTATTGGTTTTGGAATCTTCTATCTTTACAAGCATTTATTTCTACTGGCTTTTTTGCTAAGTTTTAATAAAAAGGATTGCTCCTTCACTCAACGTGTGGTGTGTTTTTAGTCAGAGGGACTGCTTCCTGTGCTGAAGTGCAACAGGAATTGCAGCCCAACACCTCCAAGACTACATTGCATCTGCCATGCCATAAGTGTTCCTTTCCTCTTATTCAACACCCATCTTTTTCCAGGCCTCTCACTTAATTCCTTTGGTTGTCTTCCCTTGAATAAATGACCATGGAAGCAGTAACTCCATGTGTTACTTCTTCCCCTTTCTCTGCTCTGCCTCCCAGGTTTCCATCAACTCATTTACATTGCCTTCTCTTAAGGGTCGAACGAATGCCTCTCTTAGTGAAAAAGCCTTGTAGCACAACTGGCCT
The DNA here is from genome assembly GCF_037176765.1 of Anolis sagrei. Taxonomy (NCBI): domain Eukaryota; kingdom Metazoa; phylum Chordata; class Lepidosauria; order Squamata; family Anolidae; genus Anolis; species Anolis sagrei. The sequence goes on along the minus strand of NC_090028.1, from coordinate 3,539,566 downwards.
CAAATGAATCATTCGGGGAAACCGCTTTTTCTTTTGGAGGCAGCAAAACCTATGTTTTTGTGGCCCCTTTGGAACTGAACCGGCCAACATTCTATTTCTCAAATACATAAAAAAGAAGCCTTTATTTTTAATAGCTTAAGTTCCCCGGTTTCCTAACAGAGGATGATGACTTTCACATTGAATTCATTCTCAGAAAATGCATGCAAGTTGCACTGTTTACAGAAAAACCTTAGTTAACAACAATTTCTTTTGCAGAGGCTGTTTACATCTACCTCCTTTTCTAAATTCCTCATCCTCTGTTTAGCTGCAGGTATTTTTAGCAGGATCAGCACTTACTTACTTACTTACTTTACTTACTTAGGCGATCCCTCGTAGTACAAGGATGATGGTCCTCCAAGTTCGGTGTCCTGGGGGTGGGTCCATAGGTGGCTGTGGAGCCCTATTCTTGACCTGCATCTTCTCCCGCAGTGAGGGCACTGGTTTCCAGGTGGAAGGCGGTCCCGGTCGGGGTTGGCTTGATGCGCCTTCCTTTTGGCACATTTCTCTCTTTCGCCCTCCATTCGTGCCTCTTCAATTTCTGCAGCACTGCTGGTCACAGCTGACCTCCAGCTGGAGCGCTCAAGGGCCAGGGCCTCCCAGTTCTCAGTGTCTATGCCAGAGTTTTAAAGGTTGGTGTAGTGAATTTGTTGATCTATGTAAAATTTTTGATGCATAGCTCTTTGTTGCAATGTAGCGAAATTGGCAGAAATAGGGTAGCAACAGTAGAGGCAGGGTTAATTTGCATACGTGCAGCCGATTGGTCGTATGCAGATGAGTGTAGGCCAGGATTCGAAAGGGCCACTGAGCCAGAATGGCAGATGGGGGGAAGAGAGCTGAGCATTCCAAAGGGGCAGAGTTAAGTTTAAAAATAGGCAATTAGAGAGTCAAAAAGTTTCAGTTAGGGATTCCTATTTGTGAAGGACAGTTAGGAACTTCTGTGAGAGAAAAGCAGTTAGGAAAATGGAGCTTAAGTTTTAAGGAAAATAAAGAAGTGCCAGTGTGGTTTAAGGCGGAATATAGTTCTGTCAAGAATGTTTGAAAGAGTAACATATTTGTTGATGTGAAACAGTTGAAGTTTGATAAGAAAAGTTAACTAAGTGAATGATATTGAAGGTAAGACTCAAGACTGTAACAGAACACACAAACGTAACGATAAGCGTTGGAGCCAGAAGCTATAAATAAACTTTGTTACTTCGTTTACTACAAGAGTGTCTCAAGCCTGTAAAATAAAAGCCTCAAGTAAAAAGCTCACAAGTAAGCCCCAGCCAATATAAAAAGGGGAAAATACATCAATACAAGGTAGTAAAAAGATTTAAAAGAAAATATCCCCCCCCCCCCCCACATCATCAAACATTAAAAGATTCCTGAAAAAGGACTGAAGTAGCAAAATATCATCGTAGTTGGCTTTGAGCCCATCTTTCAATCTCTTTTCCTGCCCACCAACATTCCGTTTTCTGTTCTTGAGTTTGGAGTAGAGCAACTGCTTTGGGAGACTGTGGTCGGGCATCCGGACAACGTGGCCGGTCCAGCGGAGTTGATGGCAGAGGACCATTGCTCCAATGCTGGCGGTCTTTGCTTCTTCCAGCACGCTGATGTTTGTCTGCTTGTCTTCCCAAGAGATCTGCAGGATTTTCCAGAGGCAGCACTGATGGAATCATTCCAGGAGTTGCATGTGACGTCTGTAGACATTCCATGTTTCGCAGGCATATAGCAGGGTTGGGAGGACAATAGCTTTATAAACAACCCCCTTGGTATCCCTACGGATATCCCGGTCCTCAAACACTCTCTGCTTCATTCGGAAAAATGCTGCACTCGCAGTGCTCAGGCGGTGTTGTATTTCGGTGTTGATGTTGACTTTGGTGGAGAGGTGGCTGCCAAGGTAGCAGAAATGGTCCACATTTTCTAATGTTACACCATTCAGCTGTATCGCTGGCATTGGAGAGAGATTGGCTGGTGACTGCTGGAAGAGTATTTTGGTTTTCTCGATGTTCAATGACAGGCCGAGCTTCTCGTATGTTTCTACAAAGGTGTTTAGAGTGGCTTGTAGATCTTCTTCTGAATGCGCACAGATGACGTTGTCATCAGCATACTGGAGTTCTATAACAGATGTTGTTGTAACCTTGGTTTTGGCTTTCAGTCTTCTGAGGTTAAACAGCTTGCCACCTGTCCGATAGATGATTTCCACTCCGGTGGGAAGCTTCCCATCAACAAGGTGATGGGAAATCACAAATGGTGAAGGAGAGATCGAGGAACAGAGGCATTCAGCCTCAGGTTGCGGTAGTAAACAACACAATAAACAGAGCTTAAGCTTGGAAAGAATAGGACTGATTCCTATTCCAGGCATTCCTAATGTAACAGCTTTACCCAACCCGCTTGTTTCATTTCATACGTCAATATTATCCATTTTAGATACAATATCTGCTGAAATATATTGACTCGTTCTCCTTTATTTGGTAGTCTAACTCCATTCGGCCATAGAGTCAGGGTAGATGGCCTGGAAGAGATGCCTATAGTGGCAATTTTAAAAATAAAATATGTGGATATTCAAATCTGCAAAGGTCAAAACTGTAAATGTGAAGAAATGGTTGTATTACATTGGTCTTTGGAGGAGCTGTCCATAGTGCTGAACCCAGCCCTCAAACTGGAGCAGATTACACTATGTCTCAAGACTTTTGTTGGGAGTCCCTACTGGAGCAATGGGTTAACCCAGGCATGGGCAAACTTGGCACCCTCCAGATATTTTGGACTCCAACTCCCACAATTCCTAACAGCCTCAGGCCCCTTCCTTTTACCTCTCAGCCGCTTAAGCTTGTACTTTGGTAGCACTCATCGTGTTTGTAAGTTTTTCCTTTCATGTAGTTGTGGAAAGATAATAATAATACTAATACTAATACTAATAATAATAATAATAAATGTTTATTTATACCAAGCTTTTTATGTAATTTAGTAATTTATTAATCATATAATTTAGTATTATAATGTATAATTAAATTATTATTATTATAGTGATATTATTATTAAGTATTATAATGCATTATTGTTAAATTATTATTATTTATTTATACCAAGCTGTTTATGTAATTTAGTAATTTATTAATCATATAATTTAGTATTATAATGTATAATTAAATTATTATTATTATAGTGATATTATTATTAAGTATTATAATGCATTATTGTTAAATTATTATTATTTATTTATACCAAGCTGTTTATGTAATTTAGTAATTTATTAATCATATAATTTAGTATTATAATGTATAATTAAATTATTATTATTATAGTGATATTATTATTAAGTATTATAATGCATTATTGTTAAATTATTATTATTTATTTATACCAAGCTGTTTATGTAATTTAGTAATTTATTAATTATATAATTTAGTATTATAATGTATTATAATTAAATTATTATTATTATAGTGATATTATTATTAAGTATTATAATGAATTATTATTAAATTATTATTATTTATTTATACCAAGATGTTTATGTAATTTATTAATTTATTAATTATATAATTAAGTATTGTAATGTATTATTAAATTATTATTATTATAGTGATATTATTATTATTATGTATTATTGTTTAATTATTATTATTATTACAGTGATATTTTTATTAAGTATTATAATGCATTATTATTCAATTATTATTATTTATTTATACCAAGCTGTTTATGTAATTTAGTAATTTATTAATTATATAATTGAGTATTATAATGTATTATTATATTATTTTGATATTATTAAGTATTATAATGTAATATTGTTAAATTATTATTTATTTATACCAAGTTGTTTATGTAATTTAGTAATTTATTAATTATATAATTGAGTATTATAATGTATTATAATTAAATTATTATTATTATAGTGATATTATTATTAAGTATTATAATGTATTATTAGTATTTAATAATAATAATTATTATAGTGATATTAAGTATTATAATGTATTATTGTTAAATTATTATTTATTTATGCCAAGCTGTTTATATAATTTAGTAATGTATTAATTATATAATTGAGTATTATAATGTATTATTTTTTTATTATTATAGTGATATTATTAAGTATTATAAGATATTATTATTAAATTATTATTATAGTGATTACATTATAGTGATTATATTAAATTATTATTATAGTGATTATATAGTGATTATATAATACTTAATACATTTATTAAGTATTATAATGTATTATTATTAAATTATTATTATTATTATTATTATGTTTATTTATATCCCGTTTCTTCTCTCCACAATGGAAACATAAAGCAGCTTGGATGATAAATGAGTCCTAATGTTTCTTGATGTTCCCCAAAGATTTCTCCGTGATCGACACAATTAATTGAATGCACTTTGAACCCGGTTTGCAGCATTTGAAGCAAGCTGAGCACGAATGAGGAAAGCATGAAGAAGGAACAGAGGTAAGAAGGAACAGAGGTAACAGTAAGCAAACAGTATTTTGGCGCCCCCCCCCCCCCAACCAATCATTGATATATATTTTCTGTTTGTCGTGGGAGTTCTGTGTGCCATATTTGGTTCAATTCCATCATTGGTGGAGTTCGGAATGCTCTTTGATTGTAGGTGAACTATACATCCCAGTGACTACACTTGCCGCACTTGCTCCCTTGCCTGGCCCGCTTTGGGTCCGGAGGCGTGCCTGAAGACCCCGGCGTGTGCACCGAAAGTCACCTCTTCTCCTGACTTTCTCCTCAGACATTGGGACCGAGAGAGAGAGAGAGAGAGAGAGAGAGAGAGGTGGAGATGCCCACCTTTCCTGAAAGTAGGCGCAAAAACAAAGGAGGGAGCGGAGGTGGGAGATATCTCCAGCCGGAGGGGCTCTCTCTCTCTTTCTCTTGGTCCCAATGGCTGAAGAGAAAGTAAGTAGAAGAGGCAACTTTTGGTGCACACGCTGGGGTCTCCGGACCAGAAGTGAGCCAGGCGCGGTGGCTCCGCCCCTTGGCCCACCCACGGATTGGGGAGAGGAGAGGAGGCGGGTGGAGCGCCGGAAGATTGGGAAAGGGAGCCGGTCATGGGGAAGGGATCGAACGCGGAGAACGATTGAGCGCCGGCTCTGCTCGCGCACCCGGTGGCCGGGTGGAGCAGGAACGAGAGGGGCGAGGCAAGGCTCAAGGGTCCGGCCCCTTTGGGAAGAGGATCCCAAGAAAGCCGAGGCTCCCCCCGGACTGCTAGGGCTGTTGTGAGTTGAGGGGGCGCTCCTCAAGTGGGGGTCGAGGGGCATTTACAGAGGCGCCTCTGCACCCCTGGCAAAAAAAAAGTGTTCTGCGACCACTTACTTCGCGTAATGGACGAGCCGCCCCTGAGAAGGAAGGAAGGAAGGAAGGAAGGAAGGAAGGAAGGAAGGGTCAAACTGGGCTTCCTCCAAAGCAGATGGGGAAAGTGGGAATGCGGAGGATGAACTGGGACCTGATTTCCTGCCAATCGGGGACATTGGGAGCATATGCTTCCCCTCGAAGCCGACAGATGCCAGCCTTGGACACGCCATGGCCTTGTCTCTTTCATGCGCCAGGCTCAGAGGCATCAAAGCCCTCGCAAGGGATGTGACAAACCCATCGTCTTATGAAGACGGACGGCCACCATCTGTGTGCTTTATGTTTACCGACAGGCAGCGGCTCGGTGTTTATGTGGACTTTCATGTCGCTGAATTATGGGCTGGGATCCTGAAGACTGAGTGCGTCCAGAAGAGGGAAAACGCATTGGGATGAGATTAATTGAAACTGATTTTTTACATGTGATCCCCACAATCTGCTGCCTGCCTCCTCTTTGCAGGATTGTTTCTACGGCCAAATTTGTATACTGGTGGGGTTGGGAGGGATTGATTTTGTCATTTGGGAGTTATAGTTGCTGGGATTTCTAGTTCACTTACAATCAAAGGGCATTTTGAACTTCGCCAATAATGGAATTGAGCCAAACTTGGCACACAGAACTCCCATGACTAACAAAAAATACTGGAAGGGTTTGGTGGCCATTGAACTTGTTTTTGGAGTTGTAGTACACCTATATCCAGAGAGTACTGTGGACTCGAACAATGATGAATCTGGACCCAACTTGGCACGGATACTCAATCTGGACCAAACTAGGCATGAATACTCAATATGCCCAAATGTCAATACTGTTGGAATTTGGAGAAAAGAGATCTTGACATTTGGGAGTTGTACTTGCTGGGATGCATAGTTCACTTACAATCAAAGAGCATTCTGAACTTCACCAATGATGGAATTGAGCCAAACTTGGCACACAGAACTCCCATGACTAACAAAAAATGCTGGAAGGGTTTGGTGGCCATTGATCTTGAGTTTTGGAGTTGTAGTTCACCTACATCCAGATGGTACTGTGGACTCCAACAATGATGAATCTGAACCCAACTTGACACTAATACTCAATATGCCCAAATGTCAGCAATGTTGGAGTTTGGGGAAAATAGACCTTGACATTTGGGAGTTGTCGTTGCTGAGATGTATAATTCACCTACAATCAAAGAGCATTCTAAACTCCACCAATGATGGAATTGAGCCAAAATTGGCACACAGAACTCCCATGACTAACAGAAAATACTAGAAGAGTTTGGTGGCCATTGACCTTGAGTTTTGGAGTTGTAGTTCACCTACATCCAGGGTACTGTGGACTCCAACAATGATGAATCTGGACCCAACTTGGCATGGATACTCAATCTGGACCAAAATTGGCATGAATACTCAATATGTCCAAATGTCAACACTGTTGGAGTTTAGGGAAAACAGACCTTGACATTTGGGAGTTGTAGTTGCTGGGATTGTAATTCGCCTACAATCAAAGAGCATTCTGATGATGGAATTGAACCAAACTTGGCACACAGAACTCCCATGACTAACAAAAAATACTTGAAGAGTTTGGTGGCCATTGATCTTGAGTTTTGGAGTTGTAGTTCACCTACATCCAGATGGTACTGTGGATTCCAACAATGATGAATATGGACCCAACTTGGCACAGATACTCAATCTGGACCAAACTTGGCACAAATACTCAATATGCCCAAATGTGAACATGTTGGAGTTTGGGGAAAACAGACCTTGACATTTGTTAGTTGTAGTTGCTGGGATTTATAGTTAACCTACAACCAAAGAGCATTCTAAACTCCACCAATAATGGAATTGGGCCAAATGTGGCACACAGAACTCCCATGACCAACAGAAAATACTGGAAGAGTTTGGTGGCCATTGACCTTGAGATTTGGAGTTGTAGTTCACCTACATCCACAAGGTACTGTGGACTCCAACAATGATGAATCTGGACCCAACTTGGCACTGACACTCAATCTGGACCAAACTTGGCACAAATACTCAATATGCCCAAATGTCAACACTGTTGGAGTTTGGGGGAAACAGACCTTGACATTTGGAAGTTGTAGTTGCTGGGATTTATAGTTCACTTACAATCAAAGAGTATTCTGAACTTCACCAGTGATGAAATTGAGCCAAACTTGGCATACAGAACTTCCATGACTAATAAAAAAATACTGGAAGAGGTTGGTGGCCATTGACCTTGAGTTTTGGAGTTGTAGTTCACCTACATCCAGGGTACTGTGGACTCCAACTATGATGAATCTGGACCCAACTTGGCACAAATACTCAATATGCCCAAATGTGAGTACTGTTGGAGTTTGGGGAAAATAGACCTTGACATTTGTTAGTTGTAGTTGCTGGGATTTATAGTTTGCCTACAGTCAAAGAGCATTCTAAACCCCACCAATGATGGAATTGAGCCAAAATTGGCACACAGAACTCCCATGACTAACAGAAAATACTGGAAGAGTTTGGTGGCCATTGACCTTGAGTTTTGGAGTTGTAGTTCACCTACACCCACAGGGTACTGTGGACTCCAACAATGATGAATCTGGACCCAACTTGGCATGGATACTCAATCTGGACCAAAATTGGCATGAATACTCAATATGTCCAAATGTCAACACTGTTGGAGTTTAGGGAAAACAGACCTTGACATTTGGGAGTTGTAGTTGCTGGGATTGTAGTTCGCCTACAATCAAAGAGCATTCTGATAATGGAATTGAACCAAACTTGGCACACAGAACTCCCATGACTAACAAAAAAAAAAATGAAGAGTTTGGTGGCCATTGACCTTGAGTTTTGGAGTTGTAGTTCACCTACATCCAGAGGGCACTGTCGATTCAAACAAAGATGGATCTGGACCAAACTTGGCACTGATATTTAATCTGGACCCAACTTTGCACAAATGCTCAATACGCGCAAATGTGAACGTTGGGAAAACAGACCTTGACATTTGGAAGTTGTAATTGCTGGGATTTAAAGTTTGCCTACAACCAAAGGGCATTCTGAACTCTACCAACGATAGAATTGGGCCAAACTTCTCACACAGATCCCCCATGACCAACAGAAAATGTGAACACTGGTGGAGTCTGGGGAAAATAGACCTTGACTTTTGGGAAGTGTAGTTGCTGGGATTTATAGTTCACCTACAGTCAAAGAGCATTCTGAACTCCACCAGCGATGGATTTGAACCTAATTTGCCACACAGAACTCCTATGACCAACAGAAAACACTGGAATGGTTTGGTGGGCATTGACCTTGAGTTTGGGAGTTGTAGTTCACCTACACCCAGAGAGCACTGTGGACTCTTGCAGTGGTAGATCTGGGGCAAACTTGGCTCAAGTACTCAATATGTGCAAATGTGAACACTGGTGGAGTCTGGGGAAAATAGACCTTGACTTTTGGGAATTGTAGTTGTTGGGATTTATAGTTCCGAGGCTCCCCCCGGACTGCTAGGGCTGTTGTGAATCAAGGGGGCGTTCCTCAAGTTGCGGTCGAGGGGCATTTACAGAGGTGCCTCTGCGCCCCTGGCAAAAAAAAGGGTTCTGCGACCGCTTACTTTGCGTAATGGACGAGCCACCCCTGTATGCAGCACAATTAGGTAATTGCAAAGATGGATAACAGTCAAAGAGCATTCTGAACTCCACCAGTGATGGATTTGAACCTAATTTGCCACACAGAACTTCCATGACCAACAGAAAACACTGGAAGGGTTTGGTGAGCACTGACCTTGAGTTTGGGAGTTGTAGTTCACCTATATCCAGAGAGCACTGTGGACTCATGCAATGGTGGATCTGGACCAAACTTGGCACAAATACTCAATATGTGCAAATGTGAACTCTGGTGGAGTCTGGGGAAAATAGACCTTGACTTTTGGGAGTTGTAGTTGCTGGAATTTATAGTTCACTACAATCAAAGAACATTCTGAACTCCACCAACAATAGAATTGGCTTAAACTTCCCACATGGAATCCCCATGACATCAGAAAATACTGTGTTTTCTGATGGTTTTTGGCGACCCCTTTGACACCCTCAGGGGTCCCGACCCCCAGGTTGAGAAACGCTGTGCTATGGAAATTACGGATCAATATCTTAGTGACTCCCCTATCCAAAACAAACAGCACATGTATTTAAAAATATGTACATATTCATTGTTTCCTCGGTGTCTTGTTCTGTCAGTGTCAGTCTATTTGACTCTCTGAAAGCATCTCTCTTAGATATGAGGGATCTCTCTTTCCGGCTCTGTTTCCAAGCTCAAATAATGCAATCGTCCTTATTGTTTACCTTGATATTACACGCTCTCCTTTTTAACATTTCTATTTTCCTCCTTTTGCCAGCGGACGAAAAACACGCTTCGGTCCCCGAGGAGGCAGCGTCGGCAGTGTTTGTCTCTTCTGTAGGGTATATTTAAAAATTATTTGTTTGCGCCGGCTGCTGAGCCGGCTGCTAACTGAGTTAGGGGCGCTGCGTTTTATGTTGCTTTCAAAGGGTAAATGAGCTTCAGCAGCCGCAGTCGTTCACACGCCGAAAAGGGGGAAAACAGACACCTTTCCTTCATTTTGTTCGCAATTATTATTAATAATATCTGGCACAACAGGGTTGCAATGCCGGCAAACATGCTCTAGAGAGGGAAATTGAGGAAGAAGGGTGAGGCAAATAAAGGAGGGGAAATCAGCACTGTTCAACTGGCAGGAAATAATGGGGATGCAAAAGAAAAGACAACAACAACAACAACTTCTTGGTAACAAGACTTACACCAATCCTATAATATCTGTATCCCATAATGGGCTGATTTTGGGAGACACCACTGATGCGCATCTCCATTGATACGCCACAAGACTGAAGACCATCAGCCCCGGTATAAACCAGTCCTGTTGTGTATTGCAACAACAGCAGTTGCACCTGTTGTCATCCATCTTTGCAATTCCCCAATTGGGCTGCATCACAAGAAATGTGTAAAGTAAATGCATGGGTGCATCTACACTATAGAGTTAATGCAGTTTGGCACCATTTTAATACACCACAAGACTGATGTTCATAGACCCCAGTATAAACCAGTCGCATTGTGCATTGCAACACCAGCAATGTGCCTTGCAAAGATGCACCTGTTGTCATCCATCTTTGCAATTCCCCAATTGTGCTGCATAGCAAGAAATGTGTAAAGTAAATGCATAGGTGCATCTACACTATAGAGTTAATGCAGTTTGGCACCATTTTAATACACCACAAGACTGATGTTCATAGACCCCAGTATAAACCAGTCGCATTGTGCATTGCAACACCAGCAATGTGCCTTGCAAAGATGCACCTGTTGTCATCCATCTTTGCAATTCCCCAATTGTGCTGCATATCTAGGAATGTGTAAAGTAAATGCATAGGTGCATCTACACTATCGAGTTAATGCAGTTTGGCACCATTTTAATACATACAAGACTGATGTCCATCAACGCCAGTATAAACCAGTCCCAATGTGCATTGCAAAGATGCACCTGTTGTCATCCATCTTTGCAAGTCCCCAACATTTAGCGCTTGTGCTGCATGGCTAGGAACGCGTAAAGTACATGCATGTGTGCATCTACACTATCAAGTTAATGCAGTTTGGCACCACTTTAATACACCACAAGACTGATGTCCATCGGCCCCAGAATAAACCGGTCCATTGCACATTGCAACACCAGCAATGTGCCTTGCAAAGATGCACCTGTTGTCATCCATCTTTGCAATTCCCCAATTGTGCGCCATAGCAATGTGCATTGCAAAGATGCACCTGTTGTTATCCATCTTTGCAAATCTCCAACATTTAGCGCTTGTGTTGCATAGCTAGGAATGCATAAAGTAGATGCATGGGTGCATCTACACTATAGAGGTAATGCAGTTTGGCACCATTTTAATACATACAAGACTGATGTCCATCGACCCCAGTATAAACCAGTCGCATTGTGCATTGCAACACCAGCAATGTGCAATGCAAAGATGCACCTGTTGTCATCCATCTTTGCAAGTCCCCCATTGTGCTGCATAGCAAGGAATGTGTAAAGTAGATGCATGGGTGCATCTACACTATAGAGTTCATGCCGTTTGGCACCATTTTAATACACCACAAGACTGATGTCCATCGGCCCCAGTATAAACCAGTCACATTGTGCATTGCAACACCAGCAATGTGCATTGCAAAGATGCACCTGTTATCCATCTTTGCAATTCCCCAATTGTGCAAAGTAAATGCATAGGTGCATCTACACTATAGAGTTAATGCAGTTTGGCACCACTTTAATACACCACAAGACTGATGTCCATCGGCCCCAGAATAAACCAGTCCATTGCACATTGCAACTCCAGCAATGTGCATTGCAAAGATGCACCTGTTGTCATCCATCTTTGCAATTCCCCAATTGTGCTGCATAGCAAGTAATGTGTAAATTAGATGCATAGGTGCATCTACACTATAAAGGTAATGCAGTTTGGCACCATTATAATACACCCCAAGACCGGTGCCCCTGGTAGCGCAGTGGGTTAAACCCATATACCAGCAGGACTGAAGACTGACAGGTCGCAGGTTCGAATCCAGGGAGAACGTGGATGAGCTCCCTCTGTCAGCTCTAGCTCCCCGTCTCCTGGGCAACCTCCTTGCAGACAGCCAATTCTCTCACACCAGAAGCAACTTGCAGTTTTTCAAGTTGCTCCTGACAAGAAAAAAAACTCTACAAGACTGATGTTCATCGACCCCAGAATAAACCAGTCGCATTGTGCATTGCAACACCAGCAGTGTGCATTGCAAAGATGCACCTGTTGTCATCCATCTTTGCAATTCCCCAATTGTGCTCCATAGCAAGGAATGTGTAAAGTAGATGCATAGGTGCATCTACACTATAGAGTTAATGCAGTTTGGCACCATTTTAATACATACAAGACTGATGTTCATTGACCCCAGTATAAACCAGTCGCATTGTGCATTGCAACACCAGCAATGTGCCTTGCAAAGATGCACCTGTTGTCATCCATCTTTGCAATTGTGCTGCATAGCAAGAAATGTGTAAAGTAAATGCATAGGTGCATCTACACTATTAATTAAGAGTTAATGCAGTTTGGCACCATTTTAATACACCACAAGACTGCTGTCCATCGGCCCCAGTATAAACCAGTCCCAATGTGCATTGCAAAGATGTACCTGTTGTTATCCATCTTTGCAAACCCCCAACATTCAGTGCTTGTGCTGCATGGCTAGGAATGCGTAAAGTACATGCATGTGTGCATCTACACTATCGAGTTAATGCAGTTTGGCACCACTTTAATACACCACAAGACTGATGTCCATCGCCCCCAGTATAAACCAGTCCCGTTGTGCATTGCAACTCCAGCAATGTGCATTGCAAAGATGCACCTGTTGTCATCCATCTTTGCAATTCCCCAATTGTGCTGCATAGCAAGAAATGTGTAAAGTAAATGCACAGGTGCATCTACACTATAGAATTAATGCGGTTTGGCACCATTTTAATACACCACAAGACTCATGTCCATCGCCCAAGTGTTGTTTTGGGTTTTTTGCGTGGGTTGTCTGTATCCATCTTTGCAAGTCCGCAACATTTAGGCGCTTGTGCTGCATAGCTAGGAATGCGTAAAGTACATGCATGTGTGCATCTACACTATCAAGTTAATGCAGTTTGGCACCACTTTAATACACCACAAGACTGATGTCCATCGGCCCCAGAATAAACCAGTCCCGTTGTGTATTGCAACACCAGCAATGTGCCTTGCAAAGATGCATCTGTTGTCATCCATCTTTGCAATTCCCCAATTGTGCTCCATAGCAATGTGCATTGCAAAGATGCACATGTTGTTATCCATCTTTGCAAGTCCCCAACATTTAGGCTTGTGCCACATAGCTAGAAATGCGTAAAGTAGATGCATGGGTGCATCTACACTATCAAGTTTATGCAGTTTGGCACCACTTTAATACACCACAAGACTGATGTCCATCGCCCAAGTATAAACCAGTCCCATTGTGCATTGCAACACCAGCAATGTGCATTGCAAAGATGCACCTGTTGTCATCCATCTTTGCAAGTCCCCAATTGTGCTGCATAGCAAGGAATGTGTAAAGTAGATGCGCAGGTGCATCTACACTATAGAGTTAATGTAGTTTGGCACCATTTTAATACACCACAAGACTGATGTCCATCGGCCCCAGAATAAACCAGTCCATTGTGCATTGCAACACCAGCAATGTGCATTGCAAAGATGCACCTGCTATTATCCATCTTTGCAATTCCCCAATTGTGCTGCACAGCAAGGAATGTGTAAAGTAAATGCATAGTTGCATCTACACCATAGAGTTAATGAAGTTTGGCACCATTTTAATACACCACAAGACTGATGTCCATCGGCCCCAGAAAAAAACCAGTCCATTGTGCTTTACAACACCAGCAATGTGCATTGCAAAATGCACCTGTTGTTATCCATCTTTGCAATTCCCCAATTGTGCTACATAGCAAGGAATGTGTAAAGTAAATCCATAGGTACATCTACACTATAGAGTTAATGCAGTTTGGCACCATTTTAATACACCCCAAGACTGGAGCCCCCGGTGGCACAGTGGGTTAAACCCATTTGCCGGCAGGACTGAAGACCGACAGGTCACAGGTTGGAATCCATGGAGAGTGCTGATGAGCTCCCTCTGTCAGCTCTAGCTCCCCGTGCGGGGACATGAGAGAAGCCTCCCACAAGGATGGTAAAACATCAAAATATCCATGCGTCCCCTGGGCAACATTCTTGCAGACAGCCAATTCTCTCACACCAGAAGCGACTTGCAGTTTTTCAAGTTGCTTCTGACAAGAAAAAAACCCACACAAGACTGATGTTCATTGGCCCCAGAAAAAACCAGTCCCTTTGTGCATTGCAATGCCAGCAATGTGCATTGCAAAGACGCACCTGTTGTCATCCATCTTTGCAATTCCCCAATTGTGCTGCATAGCAAGGAATGTGTAAAGTAGATGCGTAGTTGCATCTACACTATAGAGTTAGTGCAGTTTGGCACCATTTAATACACCACAAGACTGATGTCCATCAGCCCCAGTATAAACCAGTCCATTGTGCATTGCAACACCAGCAATGTGCCTTGTAAAGATGCACCTGTTGTCATCCATCTTTGCAATTCTCCAATATTTAGCACTTGTGCTGCCTAGCAAGGAATGTGTAAAGTAGATGCACAGGTGCATCTACACTATAGGATTAATGCGGTTTGGCACCATTTTAATCACCTTGGCTCTGTACTATAGGATCATGAGCATTGCACTTTTGCAAAGTCTGGTGCCTCAACAAAATACAAATCCCAGGATCCCATCATATTGAGCTAAGGCAGTTTTAATGTGGTGCCACACTGCACCCATTATGCAGTGTGGATGCACCTCAATAACAATAATAATAGTGTCAGTAAAATAATAATAATAATAATAATAATAATAATAATAATAATAATTTTATTTATGCCTAATGCGGAATACATCTCACCACATTAAAACAGTGGATGTGGCTCTTAATGAGACATGCAGGATGTCTACACCCTACACCGCTGGAAAAATTATACTGTTTAGCCAGTATTGCACCACCTGACATCCATTGGAAAGAAGCAGACAACAATGAAAAGACCAAGGCAGTGACATCTCCGGCCCATCACCTGTTCGGATGTCAGCTAACAAGCCAATGCCTTAAATCAAGAAATAGCTTCCTAAGATCCACAGAGATACTCGCAGTCACACCTCAGCAAGCCAGAGTCCAAAAGTGGCAGGCTAAAACCCAGAACCTCAATCCATGGCTGATACCAAATGAGAGACTCCCTCCTGAGCACACAAAGGTGCTGGAAGGTGCTGAACAGACTGTGCTCCAGCACGATGAGATGCAGAGCCAACCTTAAGAAATGGGGCCGCAAAGTGGAATCCACGACATGTGAGTAGGGAGAACATTAAACCACGGACCACCTACTACAATGCAACCTGAACCCTGCCACATGCACAAGGGAGGACCTTCTCACAGCCACACCAGAGGCACTCCAAGTGGCCAACTTCTGCTCAAAGGACATTTAGTACAATGTCAAGTTTTAAAACTTTGTGGTTTTTAGATTGCTGTAGGTTTTTCGGGCTGTATGGCCATGTTCTAGAGCAGGGAGCCGGATCCGGCCCGTGGGCCATAGTTTGGGGACCCCTGTTCTAGAGACATTCTCTCCTGACGTTTCGCCTGCATCTATGGTAAGCATCCTCAGAGGTAGGAGGACCTCACTACCTCTGAGGATGCTTGCCATAGATACAGGCAAAACATCAGGAGAGAATGCCTCTAGAACATGGCCATATAGTCCAAAAAACCTACAACAACGAAAGCCTTCGACAATACTTTGTGGTTTTTATATGCATTTTAACTGTATTCACAATTTTCTTCTGACATGATAAATAAATACATTGTATGATTCTATGAAATACATCCAGCTCCGCAGTCACAATAACAATCAACATTTTTGACACTTTTCTAGTCTTCCCAGGACTTTGCATACATTATCTGCTTGTAATCCTTCTGCCGGCTCTGTAAGTTTGATCAGCGTTATTATCATCATTATCCTCCATCCGAGCGGGAGGAAGTTGGAGGGAAGGAAGAGAGGGACTCCTCGAAGGTAAAGAAATGGGTTTTGTCGCAGAAGGGAGCTTCCTTTCCACTGTCTGCCAATTCCCTTCTGGTATGGATTTGATCCGCTGGGGATGGCATTGGAAGCTCTAAATAGATTGGGACTGCAGTACTTAGAGAAGCCCTTCTGGGTAACTTCTAGGGCTCAAATAGTGTCTCTGCCTTTCAATATTGATCTATTATTATTATTATTATTATTATTATTATTATTATTATTATTATTTGACATACGACAGCAGCTATGTAAATCGGAAGCCCTTCCACCCAGGCATTATGGACTCCCAAAAATCCATAAGGACTCCACCCCACTCAGACCCATCGTGAGTGCCATTGGATCCCCCACATATGACTTAGCCAAATTTCTTGCTGCACAGTTACAAAGCCATATTGGGCTCACTATACACTACATCAAGGACTCAGCCCACTTCATAGAAAAAATCAGCAATCTCAAGCTAAATACCAACGACAAACTGATCAGCTTCGATGTGGTGTCTCTATTGACCATGGTCCCGGTAACAGACACCATGGCACTCATCAACCAGAGGTTCCCAGAAGACATCACAGCTCTGCTTCACCATTGCCTCACCACCAGTTACTTTCAGTGGGACAATGAGTTCTACGAACAGAAAGATAGAGTAGCTATGGGGAGCCCTCTCAGCCCGGTCATAGCTAACTTCTACATGGAACACTTTGAAAAACAAGCCCTGGAAACAGCAACCAAAAAGCCCACCATATGGTTCAGATATGTGGATGACACCTTCACCCTTTGGAGCCATGGAGAAGAAGAACTCAACAGGTTCCTGGACCATCTTAACAGCATCCACCCAAACATCCAGTTCACCATGGAAAGAGAAAAGGAAGGAAGACTGCCTTTTCTAGATGTCCTAGTCATCCGCAAACCAGATCAACAATTGGGTCACACCATCTACAGAAAACCCACACACACAGATAGAGATCTACATAAAAACTCCAACCATCACCCAAGTCAAAAAAGAAGCCCCATTAAAGCCTTGGCAGACCGTGCAAAAAGAATCTGCGAAGCCCACCTCCTCCAAGATGGACTGAACCACCTCAACTGGGCTCTCCAGGCCAATGGAGACTCCACCTCAGACATCAGAAGAGCTGCAAGACAACCGAGAAGAAGCCACGAGAGTCAAGACGAAGACCCACCCAGAGGGAAAGTGTTCCTGCCATACATCAAGGGAACCACTGATCGCATAGGGAAGCTGATGAGGAAACACAACATACAAACAATCTACAAACCCACCAAGAAAATCCAACAACTGCTCCGTTCAGCAAAGGACAAGAGGGATCCTCTCACCTCTGCAGGAGTCTACCATGTACCATGCAGCTGTGGACAAGAAGTCTCCATAGGGACCACCAAACGCAGCATTGCCCAAACACGCATCAAGGAACATGAAAGGCACTGCAGACTACTTCAACCAGAGAAGTCAGCCATAGCAGAGCACCTGATGAACCAGCCTGGACACAGCATATTATTTGAGAACACAGAAATGCTGGACCACTCTCACAACCACCATGTCACTCTCACAACCACCATGTCAGACTACACAGAGAAGCCATTGAAATACACAAGAAGCATACGGACAATTTCAACAGAAAGGAAGAGACCATGAAAATGAACAAAATCTGGCTACCAGTATTAAAAAACTCTAAAATTACAACAGCAAAACAGCAGAGAGGAAACAACCAGGCACATCTAACACCTCTCAACAGGGGATTTTCCCAGGCTCAGCCAGGCCTTCAAATGCTAATGAAGGTGGTCAGTTGAAACATTCACACCTAGCTCCAGCAGGGAAGAGCTCCTTGCCCCACCCCACCCATTCCACAGATATATAAACCCATTGTCCTAATTCCAACAGACCTCACTACCTCTGAGGATGCTTGCCATAGATGCAGGCGAAACGTCAGGAGAAATGACTCTAGAACATGGCCCTATAGCCCGAAAAAACCCACAAGAACCTATTATTATTATTATTATTATTATTATTATTATTATTATTATGCACTAGCTGTGCCCTGCTACGCGTTGCTGTGGCCTATAGTCAGAAACGGGCCTAGGTAATTTTCAACGGTAAGCAACCAGTATGTTGCCCGCAACCCCAACCAATCATTGATATATATTTTCTGTTCGTTGTGGGAGTTCTGTGTGCCATATTTGGTTCAATTCCATCATTGATGGAGTTCAGAATGCTCTGATTTTAGGTGAACTATATATCCCAGAAACTACAACTCGCATATGTCAAGGTCTATTTTCTCCCAAGAGCACCTCAAGAGCGCCCCTGGCCAAAATCAACGATACTGCGATTGCTTACTTTGCATAATGGGTTGAGCCGTCCCTGCCTATAGTAAAAAAATTCACAGTAGAGGTAGATATCTGGACTATTATGAAAGAGAGGTACCTACCTATTCCTCCCCCCCCCTTCTTTTCCCCTTCCTCTTTCTCTCCTTTCTTCCTTTCTGAGTGCTTGGAAAGGCTTAAAAGTTCCAAGCATGGAAAATACAGTCAGATGAAGCATAGTTTAGAATCATGCTAAGTTCTTGTCCTCGTCAGCACCTGCAGAAACTAATGAGCATATAGATAGACAGGAGGAGATTAGTCAAAACAGACAGGTCGAGCAAAGCCTTCAGCGTTTTGCCAGGCTCTAACATAAAAAGATAAAATTGGATTACCCTATTCCTTTAAAGTGCTTTTTTACTTTGCTGCTTTTACTTATCTTCAATAAAAGGAATTTTTCCCCCGACTCAAAGTGTGGTGTTTTAAAGAAGGTTATTCCTGTCCTGGAGTGCAACACCTGGATGCATTTAATCTTTTACCTAATTGGATTACCCTATTCCTTTAAAGTGCTTTTTTTACTTTGCTGCTTTTACTTATCTTCAATAAAAGGATTTTTTTCCCCTACTCAAAGTGTGGTGTTTTAAAGAAGGTTATTCCTGTCCTGGAGTGCAACACCTGGATGCCTTTCATCTTTTACCTAATTGGATTACCCTATTCCTTTAAAGTGCTTTTTTACTTTGCTGCTTTTACTTATCTTCAATAAAAGGATTTTTCCCCCTACTCAAAGTGTGGTGTTTTAAAGAAGGTTATTCCTGTCCTGGAGTGCAACACCTGGATGCCTTTCATCTTTTACCTAATTGGATTACCCTATTCCTTTAAAGTGCTTTTTTACTTTGCTGCTTTTACTTATCTTCAATAAAAGGATTTTTTCCCCCGACTCAAAGTGTGGTGTTTTAAAGAAGGTTATTCCTGTCCTGGAGTGCAACACCTGGATGCATTTCATCTTTTACCTAATTGGATTACCCTATTCCTTTAAAGTGCTTTTTTACTTTGCTGCTTTTACTTATCTTCAATAAAAGGATTTTTTCCCCCGACTCAAAGTGTGGTGTTTTAAAGAAGGTTATTCCTGTCCTGGAGTGCAACACCTGGATGCATTTCATCTTTTACCTAATTGGATTACCCTATTCCTTTAAAGTGCTTTTTTACTTTGCTTATCTTCAATAAAAGGATTTTACTTATCTTCAATAAAAGGATTCCGCCCCCCCCCCTACTCAAAGTGTGGTGTTTTAAAGATGGTTATTCCTGTCCTGGAGTGCAACACCTGGATGCCTTTCATCTTTTACCTAATTGGATTACCCTATTCCTTTAAAGTGCTTTTTTACTTTGCTGCTTTTACTTATCTTCAATAAAAGGATTTTTTCCCCCGACTCAAAGTGTGGTGTTTTAAAGAAGGTTATTCCTGTCCTGGAGTGCAACACCTGGATGCATTTCATCTTTTACCTAATTGGATTACCCTATTCCTTTAAAGTGCTTTTTTACTTTGCTGCTTTTACTTATCTTCAGTATAAGGATTTTTTTCCCCTACTCAAAGTGTGGTGTTTTAAAGAAGGTTATTCCTGTCCTGAAGTGCAACACCTGGATGCATTTCAGGAACCAGAGAAGTCAAAGGGAAGCTGAAACCTAGAACGGGGCTGCTCTACAACTGCATTAGTCAAGAAGGAAGACAAATACAAGGGGAAATATATGCTGAGAAGGACTCTCTATCCTAAAAGAGAGGAAAGGAGGACAGATTTCATGTCTTTGAAGGCGAACCTGCCAACTTTAGAAAGAGAACTGACTCATGCATCAGATGCCAACAGGTTTTTGGAGACGTCTGCTTTTAAAAGGAGATCTAAGATTTCAGAGATGCCCCAGAGACCGGCGATTACATCTCACGCCTCGCTTTCTGTTTGAATGCTTTAAATAGCTGGGAATCGTTCCTCGGGAGCAAGCGAGAGGTTGCATCGCATCAATATTTCAAGCTTCGTTATCAGATTCAGAAGCCTTCCAAGACATTTCTGCAGCTGGAAGTTTTCCGGTTCTGTTTTGACACTTTCCTGAGCCTCGCCAAGTGCCGCATGTTTTATTAAGCGCTCCGTCAGACGAATGGGGAGATATATATATTTTAATATTTATTAATTTCACAAAGAACTAACCCATATATTCCTCGCTTTCCTCCTCTTCCCTCGACTATGAGAGAAATTCACACTTCTGTGCTATTTGTGGGCTGCCAAGTCTGCAGCGTGGGGATGGCAGGGGAAGGCACCATATGTTCCCTTGCTTTTCCTCCGCTCTGCAGAGCCGTCTAAAGGTGAACAAAGACACCAGATGAGACACAGATCTCTGGCGTTGGCTTGGTCTTTCTAAAACGCCCCCCCCCCCCCCAACCTTTGAGGCAAAGCAAACAGGAAGAGGAACGGCATCCCAAGAGAATCAAGGGCAACTCCAACACAGTCTTCTCAACCACCATGAGAAACAAAAAAGATGGATGGAGAGGGATGGAGGGATAGAAGGATGGATAGAGGAATGGGTGGATGGATGGAGGGATGGATTGATGGATAGAAGGAGGGAGGGAGGGATGGAGGAATGAATAGGGGATGGAGAAATGGATAGAGGGATGGATGGATGGAAGGATGGATAGATGGATGGAGGAAAGGATGGAGAGATGGATAGAGGGATGGAGAGATGGATAGGGGGATGGATAGAGGGATGGATGGATAGAAGGATTGGTGGACGGATAGATAGAAGGGGTGGATAGAGGGATGGAGGGATGGATGGAGAGATTGATAGGGGGATGGATGGATAGAGGGATGGATAGAAGACAGATAGAAGGATGGATAGAGGGATGGATAGAGGTATAAATGGAGGGATGGATGGAAGGATGGATAGAGGAATGGATGGATGGATGGATGGATGGATGGATGGATAGAGGGATGGATAGGGAGATGGAGGGATGGATGGAGGGAAGGATGGAGAGATGGATAGAGGGATGAATAAAGGGATGGATTGATGAATAGAAGGATTGGTGGACGGATAGATAGAAGGGATGGATGGAGGGATGGATAGAGATATGGATAGGGGATGAATGGATAGAGGGATGGATAGAGGGATGGTTAGGGAGATGGAGGGATGGATGGAGGGATGGAGGGATGGATGGACAGAGGGATGGATAGAGGGATGGATAAAGGGATGGATGGATAGAGGACGGATAGAAGGATGGATAGAGGGATGGATGGATGAATAGAGGGATGGATAGGGAGATGGAGGGATGGATGGAGGGATGGATGGATAGAGGGATGGATAGAAGAATTGGTGGATGGATAGATAGAAGGGATGGATAGAGGGATGGAGGGATGGATGGAGGGATGGATGGATGGAGAGATGGATAGGGGATGGATGGATAGAAGGATGGATAGAGGGATGGATGAATGGATGGATGGGGGGATGGATGGATAGATAGATAGAAGGGTGGATAGAGGTATACATGGATGGATGGAGGGATGGATGGATAGAAGGATGGATAGAGGAATAGATGGATGGACGAATAGAGGGATGGATAGGGAGATGGAGGGATGGATGGAGGGATGGATAGAGGGGCGGGTGGATAGAGGAAGGGATGGATGGATGGAAGGAAAGATGGATGCAGGGATAAAGGGGTAAATGGATTGCTTGAGGGATGGATAGAGAGGAATAGATGGATAGAGGGGGATGAACAGAGAGATAGAGAGGGTTGGTTGGATGCATGGATGGAGAGGGGTTGATGTATAGCTGAATAAAGATATAAACAAACGTATGGATGTAGGTGGATGGGTGGAAAGATTAATGGATAGAGAGGGATGATAGATGAATATAGATATCGATGGATGGAAAGATGGATGAATACAGATGGATGAATAGATATAGATAGATGGATGGAAAGATAGATAGATAGATAGATAGATAGATAGATAGAGGGATAGATGGGGACAAGATGATAGGATATGATGGTGATGATAATGATGGATAATGACAAATAAGCTGGACCTATGGTATTCTAACTGCTACAGATTCATGAATGGTTGAATGGGAGCCCTCAAACCACAATCTAAGAGTTTCTGGAAGACTGCAGATCACAATACCAGGATATCAAGTTCATAGTGTTTTCCTTGTTGTGAGATTCCTTGACGAAAGGCAACTGGACAGATCCTTTACATGTTGAGGACCTGTTCCTTGGATCAGTTATTCCAGTTACTCAGCTGCATTATTTTGGATTGGATGAAGGATCTGAGCAATTTCCAAAGGTGGCTTTTTGCTTTTACTTTGGATTTATTCTGTTAGTTTAAACTTTTATAGGTTTCTCTGTCATGTTCCATTACATTTCTGCACTTTACAGTTTCCACTTGTGTTCTGAGAACCACCCAGAGAGCTTCGGGTGGAAGAAAATGTAATAATAAACGGAATATAACTGAAGGATGAAGGCATTCGGGGCTTTCAGAAGCAGAGAATGGCTTGTTTTCCTGCAAGAGAAAATCATTTCAACAAAGGGCAAATGCCGGGCAAAGTTCGGGGTCTAATATTGGATTACCCAATTTGAGAGCCTCATTGCACCATCCATTTACGCCAGATTATTCCATTTGTAATCTGCTCCAGTTACATTTTATGTGGATAGATGGGTGTTAATGCCCTCTATTGCTGCATTTGTGCTTTTGGAAGCATAACTTGAATGGGATTTTTTTTTTGGTCTGCATAATTATATCACTAACAGCCCCCTAGTGGCCAGTTCAGATATTGCAACTTGGAAATATTAAGAAAAATTAATGTTGTTGTTCATTCATTCAGTCATCTCCGACTCTTCGTGACCTCATGGACCAGCCCACGCCAGAGCTCCCTGTCGGCCGTCACCACCCCCAGCTCCTTCAAGGTCAGTCCAGTCACTTCAAGGATGCCATCCATCCATCTTGCCCTTGGTCGGCCCCTCTTCCTTTTGCCTTCCACTTTCCCCAGCATCATTCCCTTCTCTAGGCTTTCCTGTCTCCTCATGATGTGGCCAAAGTACTTCAGCTTTGTCTCTAGTCTCCTTCCCTCCAATGAGCAGCCGGGCTTTATTTCCTGGAGGATGGACTGGTTGGATCTTCTCGCAGTCCAAGGCACTCTCAGCACTTTCCTCCAACACCACAGCTCAAAAGCATCGATCTTCCTTCGTTCCTTCCTTCCCTCAGGTCCAGCTCTCACATCCGTAGGTGACTACAGGGAATACCATGGCTTTGACTAGGCAAGGGATCTTGGTTGCCAGTCTACTCTTGACTATTTTATCGAGATTGGACATTGCTCTCCTCCCAAGAAGTAAGCATCTTCTGATTTCCTGGCCACAGTCTGCATCTGCAGTCATCTTTGCGCCTAGAAATACAAACCCTGTCACGGCCTCCACATTTTCTCCCTCTATTTCCCAGTTGTCAGTCATTCTTGTTGCCATAATCTTGGTTTTTTTGATGTTTAGCTGCAACCCGGCTTTTGCGCTTTCTTCTTTCACCTTGATGAGAAGGCTCCTCAGCTCCTCCTTGCTTTCGGCCATCAGAGTGGCGTCATCTGCATATCTGAGGTTGTTAATGTTTCTTCCAGCCATTTTCACCCCAGCTTTGCATTCCTCAAGCCCCGCACATCCTCGCATGATGTGTTCTGCATACAAGTTGAAAAGGTTGGGTGAGAGGATGCAGCCTTGCCGGACGCCTTTCCCAATCTGGAACCCGTCTGTTCCTCCGTGGTCAGTTCTGACTGTGGCTCCTTGGTCCTTGTACAGATTCCTCAGGAGAGAGGGAAGGGGGCTTGGGATGCCCATCCCACCCAGAACTTGCCACCATTTATTATGATCCACACAGAAAAATTAATACATATTCCAAAAGGAATATTTCCTATCTACAGCATTGTAGGCAAAAACCTAGCTCTATTCCAGTTTACGATAAAAAGGTAACTAGTTACCAAAGTAACTAAGTATCCAACTAATTAGGTAACTACTTAGACAAATAAGTTACCTCCCTAGTTTTATTATGTGCCCATTTATAGTTGTTTCACATGTTATGCTAAATGTTGCTGTTACAGTATTTCATACCGTAGCTATATAAAGTTTAAAATATATAGATAGGTTTTTAAATAATTTTTAATATTGTCAGTATTTTGTTATATTTAATTTTCATATCTTTTAAAGGTTTTTAATGGCATCGTATTGGTTTTGCTGTGAGCCGCTGTAAAGTCTCCTTTTTAGGGAGGAAAAGTGGGAAGCAAGTAATAATAATAATAATAATAATATAATATAATAATAATAATAATATATTCTGTCCTCACCCTGAAATGGATTCAGGGCGGATCACCAAACACATATACACCAAATATTCAATGCCGATTATACAATGACAAGACAGTAACAGATAGAGGTATATTTAGGCCTTTTCTCATTATTCAGCGTCTTTTGGAGACTGTGCTTGGGTCCAGCCACAGGGAGGTGCTGTTGCTCCATCTCCTTGATGAAGAGCTTTCTTTGTTTGTAAACTTTCCTCCAAATGCCTTGCCTAAAATACCTCCTCGCTTAATGCAGTTCCTATTCATCTACTCACATTGCTGGTTTTGAACAAAAATTATAAAGATACTACAACCAATATAAAATTGCAATAAAATCATACACAACACAACACAAAACAGTGAGTGGGCTACATATATAGAATAAAATACTAAAGATAAAAATAGGGGGTGAGATAGCAATGGAGCAGATTATTTATATTATTTATATTTATATTTATATTATCCATAAAAATAGGTAAATCCAGTGAGGTACAAAGATAAGCAGAAACAAATAGTCCAGGAAATTAGTCCATCAGAATTCATGAAAAACAAATGCAGAAACTTCCAGGGTACAACCCCAAAACTTGAATCATGAATCAACCAAGGCACTTAACACATGAATCTATCCAAGGCAAGGGTTCTAAGGACCAGGAAAGATGTCTTGACTCAGTTCCAACATTGCTTCATCTGACTACAGATTCTGTACTTGGCACTTTTATCCCCTAATCTATTCTATGTCCCAAGCAACCAGAAACGGATTTTGTTTCAGTCTTGACTCTGTTATCAATCGCTCTCTCAGTCTGGCAGAACGCCTGAGAGATTGGTTTGTTTGCCTGTGTTGACTAAAAACATGCCTTCTATCTATTGGCTCATTAATTTCTGCAGCTGGCCCAGGTGCCAAACTATTCTCAGGCTCAAAGTCCTGGGAATTCTCTGGTAGCAATGTAGGCTCTCTTCCAAGGACCATACCATCATCCCCAAACCCTTCAGGAACATTCTCATCAGAAAAGACACTTTGAACAGGAATCTTATTGTCATTCCCTGCATCAATAGCAACCTCATCATCAGATATATATGAACCATACCAAAAAAGGGAAATGCGAAAGACTGCTCAAACTTCCGCACAGTGGCCCTTATTTCTCATGCCAGTAAGGTAATGCCAGAGGCGGCCCTAGGTAATTTTCAATGGTAAGCAAACAGTATTTTGGCGCCCCCCCCCCCCCAAAACCAATCACTATCTATCTATCTATCTATCTATTAGGCCTGGGTAACAACGCAAAAATTTGTTTCTAAAATCGTTTTGTAATTGGGGTTTTTTTTTGTTTCGATATTTAAAATAATTACAAAATTTTCCAAAAAAAAAGTTCGGTATTTACGAAATTTCGTAAATATTTACAAAACATTTTGTAAAGATGGCGCCCTTTTTTTTCAATATTTTTTCAATATTTTTTCAATATTTTTTAAATTTAATTATTAATTTAGTAGAATAGGGAGGAGAAATTAAAATTATTATTAAGGAGGGAAGGCAGGCACTCACTCTGGCGGGCCCTCTAATCAAGGTGGTCAGTTGAAACATTCACACCTCGCTCCAGCAGACAAGAGTCCTTTGTCCCACCCTGGTCATTATTCCACATAAATATATAAACCCCTTTTCCTACTTCCAACAGACCTCACTAGTACAGGATGCTTGCCATAGATGCAGGCAAAACGTCAGGAGAGAATGCCTCGCTCGCCCCTCTCGCTCGCCGCTCGCTCGCCCCTCTCACTCGCCATAGATGCAGGCGAAAAGTCAGGAGAAAATGCCTCTAGGCCATGGCCATATGGCCTGAAAAAACCTACAACAACCCAATCAGGGACATCTGTAATCACCTCTCAACAAAAGATTGCTCCAGGCACTGCCAGGCCATCAAATGCTAATCAAGGTGGTCAGTTGAAACATTCACACCTCGCTCCAGCAGACAAGAGTCCTTTGTCCTACCTGGTCATTATTCCACATAAATATAAACCCTTATAAATATAGACTTCACTACCTCTGAGGATGCTGCTTGCCATAGATGCAGGCAAAACGTCAGGAGAGAATGCCTCGCTCGCCCCTCTCACTCGCCATAGATGCAGGCGAAAAGTCAGGAGAAAATGCCTCTAGGCCATGGCCATATGGCCTGAAAAAACCTACAACAACCCAATCAGGGACATCTGTAATCACCTCTCAACAAAAGATTGCTCCAGGCACTGCCAGGCCATCAAATGCTAATCAAGGTGGTCAGTTGAAACATTCACACCTGGCTCCAGCAGACAAGAGTCCTTTGTCCCACCCTGGTCATTATTCCACATAAATATAAACCCTTATAAATATAGACTTCACTACCTCTGAGGATGCTGCTTGCCATAGATGCAGGCAAAACGTCAGGAGAGAATGCCTCGCTCGCCCCTCTCGCTCGCCATAGATGCAGGCGAAAGGTCAGGAGAAAATGCCTCTAGGCCATGGCCATATGGCCTGAAAAAACCTACAACAACCCAATCAGGGACATCTAATCACCTCTCAACAAAAGATTGCTCCAGGCACTGCCAGGCCATCAAATGCTTATCAAGGTGGTCAGTTGAAACATTCACACCTCGCTCCAGCAGACAAGAGTCCTTTGTCCCACCCTGGTCATTATTCCACATAAATATAAACCCTTATAAATATAGACTTCACTACCTCTGAGGATGCTGCTTGCCATAGATGCAGGCAAAACGTCAGGAGAGAATGCCTCTAGGCCATGGCCATATGGCCTGAAAAAACCTACAACAACCCAATCAGGGACATCTAATCACCTCTCAACAAAAGATTGCTCCAGGCACTGCCAGGCCATCAAATGCTTATCAAGGTGGTCAGTTGAAACATTCACACCTCGCTCCAGCAGACAAGAGTCCTTTGTCCCACCCTGGTCATTATTCCACATAAATATAAACCCTTATAAATATAGACTTCACTACCTCTGAGGATGCTGCTTGCCATAGATGCAGGCAAAACGTCAGGAGAGAATGCCTCGCTCGCCCCTCTCGCTCGCCATAGATGCAGGCGAAAAGTCAGGAGAAAATGCCTCTAGGCCATGGCCATATGGCCTGAAAAAACCTACAACAACCCAATCAGGGACATCTAATCACCTCTCAACAAAAGATTGCTCCAGGGACTGCCAGGCCATCAAATGCTAATCAAGGTGGTCAGTTGAAACATTCACACCTCGCTCCAGCAGACAAGAGTCCTTTGTCCCACCCTGGTCATTATTCCACATAAATATAAACCCTTATAAATATAGACTTCACTACCTCTGAGGATGCTGCTTGCCATAGATGCAGGCAAAACGTCAGGAGAGAATGCCTCGCTCGCCCCTCTCGCTCGCCATAGATGCAGGCGAAAAGTCAGGAGAAAATGCCTCTAGGCCATGGCCATATGGCCTGAAAAAACCTACAACAACCCAATCAGGGACATCTAATCACCTCTCAACAAAAGATTGCTCCAGGCACTGCCAGGCCATCAAATGCTTATCAAGGTGGTCAGTTGAAACATTCACACCTCGCTCCAGCAGACAAGAGTCCTTTGTCCCACCCTGGTCATTATTCCACATAAATATAAACCCTTATAAATATAGACTTCACTACCTCTGAGGATGCTGCTTGCCATAGATGCAGGCAAAACGTCAGGAGAGAATGCCTCTAGGCCATGGCCATATGGCCTGAAAAAACCTACAACAACCCAATCAGGGACATCTAATCACCTCTCAACAAAAGATTGCTCCAGGCACTGCCAGGCCATCAAATGCTTATCAAGGTGGTCAGTTGAAACATTCACACCTCGCTCCAGCAGACAAGAGTCCTTTGTCCCACCCTGGTCATTATTCCACATAAATATAAACCCTTATAAATATAGACTTCACTACCTCTGAGGATGCTGCTTGCCATAGATGCAGGCAAAACGTCAGGAGAGAATGCCTCGCTCGCCCCTCTCGCTCGCCATAGATGCAGGCGAAAAGTCAGGAGAAAATGCCTCTAGGCCATGGCCATATGGCCTGAAAAAACCTACAACAACCCAATCAGGGACATCTAATCACCTCTCAACAAAAGATTGCTCCAGGGACTGCCAGGCCATCAAATGCTAATCAAGGTGGTCAGTTGAAACATTCACACCTCGCTCCAGCAGACAAGAGTCCTTTGTCCCACCCTGGTCATTATTCCACATAAATATAAACCCTTATAAATATAGACTTCACTACCTCTGAGGATGCTGCTTGCCATAGATGCAGGCAAAACGTCAGGAGAGAATGCCTCGCTCGCCCCTCGCCCAAAATCTGGCTACCAGTACCCTCTAAAATAACCCTCTAAAATCAGAACAATAAATAAAGAGCAACACTAAAAAGGGGGGGGGGGGGAATTCCTGACATGAAGCAATCAGGGCCAGTTAACCGCTCCCAACAAAGGATTCCTGGGCAGCAACTAACTCGGCTTCGAAGCTGCAAGGCCATTAAATACTCATCAAGATGACCAATTGCAACATTCACACTTACCTCAAGCAGACATGAGCTCTTTTTCCCACCCTGGACATTCCACAGATATACAAACCCCACTTGCCTAGTTACAAACAGACCTCACAGCCTCTTGAGGATGCCTGCCATAGATGTGGGTGAAACATCAGGTGAGAATGCTTCACCAAGCACAAGATTTATAGTTCACCTTCAATCAAAGAGCATTCTGAACTCCACCAATAATAGAACTGAACCAAACTTGGCATACAGGACTTTCATGACTAACAGAAAATACTGGAGAGGGGGTTGGGAAAAATAGACCCTGACATTTGGGAATTGCAGTTTACCAAGCACCAAAGAACATTCTGAGCTCCACCAACAATAGAATTGAACCAAGCTTGGCATATAGGACTTCCATTATTACCAAATACTAGAGGGGTTTGGGGGAGGCATGTACAGAAGATGACATTTGCAGTACCTTTTGACCAGGCCTCCTTGCTGCCCTGAGAGGGGTCCAGGCTCAGCTGCAGCAGGGAAGGAAAGGGAAAGCGAAAGAGCCTGGCTGGCTGGCTGGCTGGCTGCCTCCCTCCCTCCTGGCAGCACGTGGAGGGAGGGAGGGAGGACTTCCCTCTCGCCTAGTGGGCGGGGCCTGCGCTTCTCCATTAGAAGAAGGCTGTGGAGGGCGCATGGGGCCTGCAGGAGGAGGCGTGGCCTAAGGACAGAACAGCGCCCCCTGGCAAAAAAAGTATTCCGCCACCGCTTACTTCGAGTAATGGACGGGCCGCCCCTGGGTAATGCTTAAGATCCTGCAAGGAAGACTCCAGCAAGACATGGAGCGAGAGTTGCCAGATGTTCAAGCTGGGTTTAGAAAAGGCAGAGGAACGAGAGACCGGATTGCCAATATCCGCTGGATAATGGAGAAAGGCAGGGAGTTTCAGAAAAACATCTATTTCTGCTTCATTGACTATTCTAAAGCCTTTGACTGTGTGGATCATAATACATTGTGGCAAGTTCTTGGTGGGATGGGCATCCCAAGCCCCCTTCCCTCTTTCCTGAGGAATCTGTACAAGGACCAAGGAGCCACAGTCAGAACTGACCACGGAACAGGAGACGGGTTCCAGATTGGGAAAGGCGTCCGGCAAGGCTGCAGACTCTCACCCAACCTTTTGAACTTGTATGCAGAACACATCATGCGAGGATGTGCGGGGCTGGATGAATGCAAAGCTGGGGTGAAAACTGCTGGAAGAAACATTAACAACCTCAGATATGCAGATGACACCACTCTGATGGCCGAAAGCGAGGAGGAGCTGAGGAGCCTTCTAATCAAGGTGAAAGAAGAAAGCGCAAAAGCCGGGTTGCAGCTAAACGTCAAAAAAACCAAGATTATGGCAACAAGAATGATTGACAACTGGGAAATAGAAGGAGAAACCGTGGAGGCCGTGACAGACTTTGTATTTCTAGGTGCAAAGATGACTGCAGATGCAGGCTGTGGCCAGGAAATCAGAAGACGCTTCCTTCTTGGGAGGAGAGCAATGTCCAGTCTCGATAAAATAGTCAAGAGTAGAGACATCAGACTGGCAACCAAGATCCATTGCCTAGTCAAAGCCATGGTATTCCCTGTAGTCACCTACGGATGTGAGAGCTGGACCTGAGGGAAGGCTGAGCGAAGGAAGAGAGATGCTTTTGAGCTGTGGTGTTGGAGGAAAGTCCTGAGAGTGCCTTGGACTGCGAGAAGATCCAACCAGTCCATCCTCCAGGAAAGAAAGCCCGACTGCTCATTGGAGGGAAGGAGACTAGAGACAAAGTGGAAGTCCTTTGGCCACATCATGAGGAGACAGCAAAGCCTAGAGAAGGGAATGATGCTGGGGAAAGTGGAAGGCAAAAGGAAGAGGGGCCGACCAAGGGCAAGATGGATGGATGGCATCCTTGAAGGGACTGGACTGACCTTGAAGGAGCTGGGGGTGGTGACAGCCGACAGGGAGCTCTGGCGTGGACTGGTCCACGAGGTCACGAAGAGACGGAGACGACTGAACGAATGAACAACATTGTCATTCCCAACATCCAAAGTACCCTGATCATTAGACACAATCACAGGCTGAACTCCAACAAAACCTTGCCAAGAAAACCCTGTGATTGGTCCATGTTAGAATCACTATGAATCAGAAAGTAGTATGACACACACAAGTTAATTAATGCATGCATGCACATGTGTATGTGTGCAAAAGGATGGCAAAGTTACTGGAGTGACCACAATTTGTGAAGGGATTATGAATATTGCAGTTTTCTAAATGTAAATATTCCAATTACAGCTTATTACTCACATAGTGGGCACGTCGTTGCATATCAGGATTAGATCTTTACTTAAATTGACAATTGTAAGCTATGCCCAGATGCTAATTGCTTGTATTTACATTATTAACACTTGCGAGGATAGCACTTGTGAGTAATTACATTTCAGGAAAGCAATTTCCTAGAGGATAGCTACAGTCAATGTTGGATAAATGCAGTTTCCAGTTGCTTGAGAGTTACCATTAAGAAACAGGCCGAGCTAACACCATACCTTAAACTAGACCAGTGGTTCTCAACCTGGGGGTCGGGACCCCCAGAGGGGTCATGAGGGGGTATCAGAGGGGTCACCAAAGACCATGAGAAAACATAGTATTTTCTGTTAGTCATGGGGGTTCTGTGTGGGAGGTTTGTCCCAATTCTATCGTTGGTGATGTTCAGAATGCTCTTTGATTTAAGTGAACTATAAATCCCAGAAACTACAACTTCCAAATGTCAAGGTCTACTTTTCCCAAACTCCAACAGTGTCCACATTTGGGCATATTGAGCATCTGTGCCAAATTTGGTCCAGATCCATCATTGTTTGTGCTCTCTGGATGTAGGTGAACTACAACTCCCAAACTCAAGGTCTATACCCACCGGATCTTTCCACTATTTTCTGTTGGTCATGGGAGTTCTGTGTGCCAAGTTTAATTCTATCGATGGTATTCAGAATGCTCTTTGATTGTAGGTGAACTATAAATCCCAGAGACTACAACTCTCAAATGACAAAATCAATCAATCCCCCCCTAAACCCACCAGTATTCTAATGTGGGCGTATCAGGTATCTGTGCCAAATTTGGTCCAGAGAATGAAAATACATCCTGCATATCAGATATTTACATTATAATTCATAATAGTAGCAACATTACAGTTACGAAGTAGCAACAAAAATAACGTTATGATTGGGGGTCACCACAACATGAGGAACTGTATTAAGGGGTCGCCGCATTAGGAAGGTTGAGAAACACTGAAATAGACCATAGTATCATGTTAACATTGAAAAAACAGCCATTAAAAGCAAATTAAGACAAATTTAATGAAACACAGCCTGACTGTATTATGAAAACAGCTTTGTGACTGCAGTATGCATTGGCGCAATATTAGTTAAATGGCAATTAATATTTATTTTTCTTTGATTTTTATGTAATACTAGCTTGGGGACCTGGTGGTGCCCAGGTTCTTGGAGAAAGTCATAGTTTGCTTGTGCTCCAAGTTTAGTCTAGAATCCAATGTTGCCTGGGTTCAGTGGGTGCGGGTGAACTACAACTCCCATATGGAAGTCCCATCATCCATGGTGCATCCTCCTCCCAACTGCACCAGGATGTAGAATGGGTCATGGGGGTTCTGTGTGCCAAGTTTGGTCTTTATCTGTCATTGGATGAGGGTCGCAGCGGTCTCGGGAAGTGAGTGGAGGTTCTTCAAGTCCCCTCATCCATGGTGCATCCTCCTCAAAACTGCACTAGGATGTAGAATGGGTCATGGGGGCTCTGTGTGCCAAGTTTGGTCTTGATCTGTCATTGGATGAGGGTCACAGCGGAAGTGAATGGAGGTACTTCAAGTCCCATCATCCATGGTCCATCCTCCTCGAAACTGCACCAGGTTGTATAATGGGTCATGGGGGCTGTGTGTGCTAAGTTTGGTCTTGAGGGTCACAGTGGTCTCAGAAAGTGAGTGAAAGTACTGCAAATACCATCATCCATGGTCCATCCTCCTCAAAACTGCACCAGGATGTAGAGTGGGTCATGGGGGCTCTGTGTGCCATGTTTAGTCTTGATCAGTCATTGGATGAGGGTCACAGTGGTCTCAGAAAGTGAGTGAAAGTACTGCAAATCCCATCATCCGTGGTCCAGCCTCCTCCAGACATCACCAGGATGTAGAGTGGGTCATGGAGGCTCTGTGTGCCATGCTTGGTCTTGATCAGTCATTGGATGAGGGTTGCAGGGGTCTCAGGAAGTGAGTGGAGGTATTTCAAGTCCCATCATCCATGGTCCACCCTCCTTGAAACTGCACTATGATGTACAATCGGTCATAGGGGCTCTGTGTGCCAAGTTTGGTCTTGATCAGTCATTGGATGAGGGTTGCAGGGGTCTTGGGACGTGAGTGGAGGTACTGGAAGTACTGGAAGTCCCATCATCCATGGCCCACCCTCCTCCAAACAGCAGTAGGATGTAGAGTGGGTCATGGGGGCTCTGTGTATCAAGTTTGCTCAAGTCCTATCAGGATAGAATAATGGGAGCTGTAGTTTTGCAAGGTTTAAAGCCTTTTCTGCAGTTGCAGGGAGAAATCCAGGCAACAAATGCATTGTGGGAATGCATATCAGGTATTGTGACAGGTGGAGTGATGGAGGCATCTACCTGTCTCCAAAAAGGATTGATCTCTGAGCCACATTTCCTGGCGCAAGTGGCCTTGGATTAAATACGGGGCTTCAATCAACGTCTTCTGTAAACAAATATATTGACTTCATGGCTGTGTTTTCCAAAAACGCTGAAACTAATGGGACCCTCTATAATCCCAAAGCCCCGTTTGGTGACAGCTCAATCACATTGACAAGTCTGCAATGAAAAGTAAACAAAAAGTGTATTTGATGTAGTTTGGCATCACTTTGGTTGCCCTGGCTCAATACTATGGAATCACTAGAGTTGTAGTTTTCCAAAGGCTCCAAGAGGGCTGGTTCTTAACCTCACCAAATGACCACTCTTGAAGGTTCCAGAACTGAGTCATAACAATCAAAGCAGAATCAAACTGCATTAAGTCTACAGTGTAGATCAGTGGTTCCCAACCAGTGGTCCGTGGACCACTAGTGGTCCGCAATAACTAAAATATGGTCGACAAAACAATTAAAAATGTAAAGTTTAAACCTTTATTCATTTTAATGCAGAGTTTCTCAACTGGGGGGTCGCAGCCCCAGGGTGGGTCAATGACCCATTTCACAGGGGTCGCCAACTCATCAGAAAACAGAGAAAGCTGAAGATCTCTCCACCTGTCATTCTCTTCCTTATTGGAACCAGATGGTGTATCCTCCCACCAAAATCCCATCTCTGCTGTGATTGGTCAGCCTCTCAGTCAAAAGGAGGGGTGTTTATACGGGGAAGGGAGAGCAAGTGTGCTAGGTGCATGGCAGCATACTGTGCATGTGTAAGCAAGGGAGAGCATGTGAGTGTTGTGGCTCAGTCTGAGCCTGAGCTTTCTGAGCCTGAGTTTCCTCAGGACGAGGAGGATGATGGATTACAGATTTCTGAACATGTCCCTGTTGTTGAGGCAGATAGTGTTGATACTGAAGACAAGGTGGAGTTGTAGTTTCCCAGGGAAAGGAATGTTGTTTTAGAAGATGGTCATGATCTGGATGAAACTTCACAGCTGCAGGTGGAGGAGTCGACCGCTCCATCTGTGAGCTCAGTGCCTGTCGATTCCCAGGCTGACTAGTCCCAGGATAATGAGTTATTCGGCCTTGAAGGTGATGGGGATTTAGTTAGGGAGGACCATTTGCCATTAAGGGTACGCTGAAATGCTTGGGAAGTTCAAGGTCAACATAATACTTTCATGCTAGGAAATGATCTGATTGAAGTCAACTCTTTGTCAGTGCAACTTTGCTTACACCCTGTTAACTTCTCTGGAATTGCCTTGGCTTTTGGGGAAAGCTTTTGGCTTTTTGGGACCTTGGTTTTGATCTTGATTTCTGGGGACTTTGTCCTGCTGCCATGGATACTGGTTTGACCAATGCTTGTGGATTATACTTCATGTTATTTGCCTTTATACCTTGGAATCTCTGCCTCTGCATTTAAGGCTCTATTTTGGCTATTGGACTTTTGCAACCTTATGTCCATGTTTATGATTTTGTTTTTTCTTCAATAAACTACAAAACCTACAGCCTTGGTGTGTGGTGTTATTCTGAGCAAGGTGAATCTATCCTGAGTTGCGACAGTGAGGCTGGAGGGAGGCTTCTGCCAGCAGTCAAAGGAAGGGGGGAAAGTGTTCACATGATGTGGGACTGAGTGTGGCCCAGCAGCATCAGGAGGAGCAACCAAATTTGGTGCAGATCCATTGTGGGCTGGGTTCACAGTGCTCTCTGAATGTAGGTGAACTACATCTCTCCTCAATCACTGTCAATTTCTTCCAAATCCCTCCATTATTTTCTGTTGGTCATGGGGGTTTTCTGTGTGGGGAGTTTGTCCCAATTTTATCATTGGTGGGGTCAAGGGGCTCTTTGATAGTAGGAGGCCCTGCTCTCGATCTCGCCTGCTTCACAAGCACGTTTGGCAGGGACGAGAGACATGGCCTTCTCTGTGGTGGACCCTCGGCTGTGGAACTCCCTGCCTAGGGATATTAGATCAGCCCCCTCCCTCCTGACCATTCGAAAAAGAGTGAAAACCTGGCATGACCAGGAAAAACTCAAATTAGAAAATGAACGGCCAAGACGATGGAACGGTTGAGGATTTGAACAAGAAGACATAGTTTTTATAATTTTTATTATTCATTTTTATGGGTTTAAAATATATTGTGATGTTTTTGCTTTTTATTGATATATGTATTTTTTTATATGGCATCTAATAGTTGCTGACTTTTACGCCGCTCTGAGTCGCCTTTGGGCTGATATGGGCAGCATACAAATGTTGTAAGTAAAATAAAATAAAATAAATAAACCACTGAGTTGCTAAACTTGTTGACCAAAAGATCACAGGTTCAAATTCAGGGAGCGGCGTGAGCTTCTACTGTCAGCCTCAGCTTTTGTCAACCTAGCAGTTTGGAAACATGCAAATGTGAGTAGATCAATAGGTACCACTCCAGCAGGAAGGTAACGGTGCTCCATGCAGTCATGACCTTGGAGTCATCTACGGAGAACGTCGGCTCTTCCACTTAGAAATAATGAGCAGCAACTCCCAGAGTTGGACACAACTGGACTTAATGTTGGGGAAAAACCTTTACCTACAACTCCCAAATGTCAAGGTCTATTTACCCCAAACTCCACTGTTGGACATGGTGGTCTGTGTGGGAAGTGTGGCCCAATTCTATCATTGGTGGGGTTCAAGAGGCTCTTTGATTGTAGGGGAACTATAAATCCCAGCAACTACAACTCCCAAATGTTGAGGTCTATTTTCTGCAAACTCCACCAATGTTCACATTTGGGTATATTGAGTATTCATGGCAACTTTGGTCCAGATCCATCATTATCTGAGTCCACAGTGCCCTCTGGATGTAGGTGAACTACAACTCCAAAACTCAAGGTCAATGCCCACCAAACCTTTCCAGTATTTTCTATTGGTCATAGGAATTCTATGTTCTAAGTTTGGTTCAGTTCCATTGTTGGTGGAGTTCAGAATACTCTTTGATTGTAGGTGAACTATAAATCCCAGCAACTACAACTCCCAAACGTTGAGGTCTATTTTCACCAAACTCCACCAATGTTCACATTTGGGTATATTGAGTATTCGTGGCAAGTTTGGTCCACATCCATCATTGTCTGAGTCCACAGTGCCCTCTGGATGGAGGTGAACTACAACTCCCAAACTCAAGGTCAATGCCCATCAAATCTTTCCACTATTTTCTGTTGGTCATGGGAGTTCTGTGGGCCAAGTATGGTTCCATTCCATCATTGGTGGAGTTCAGTATATTCTTTGATTGTAGGTGAACTATAAACTCCAGCAACTGCAACTCCCAAATGACAAAATTATTTATTATTTATTTATTTCGGTTTCTTCTACCCCGTTCTTCTCACCCCGAAGGGGACTCAGGGCGGCTTACAAAGGCACAATTCGATGCCAACATCACATAACAGTAGTAAAAACAAAATAACATCAATCAAACAGTTGAAACAGTTAAACAACAATTCCTGCATTACAGCCCTAAACCCAATAAAACCAATAAAACCCAATTACTCCTCATAGACGGTCAGCGTTCGCTATCTCATAGTCCAAATTCCAATTCCACATTGTCAGTCCTGTCAGTCCTAGTCGTTTGATTGTCCTTATCTAGTTGTCCGATTGCCCAAAGACCTGGTCCCACAACCATGTCTTTACTTTCCTCCTGAAGGAGAGGAGGGAAGTTGATGACCTAATTTCTCCCGGGAGTGAGTTCCACAGGTGAGGGGCCACCACCGAGAAGGCCGTGTTTCTCATCCCCACCAACCTCACTTGTGATAGTGGTGGGGTTGAGAGCAGGGCCCCCCCAGATGATCTCAGACTCCGGGGTGGGACGTAGAGGCAGATGCGTTCAGACAGATACACTGGACCGGAACTGTACAGGGTTTTGTAGGTCAAAACCAGCACCTTGAATTGTGCTCGGAACTGAACCGGCAGCCAGTGGAGCTGACACAGCAGGGGGTGGTGTGCTCCCTGTATGACGTTCCGGTGAGTAATCTGGCTGCCACTCACTGGACCAGTTGAAGTTTCCGAACAGTCTTCAAGGGTAACCCCATGTAGAGTGCGTTGCAGTAGTCTATTCGGGATGTAACAAGAGCGTGGACCACTCTCAATTGGAATATATCGGGTATTTGTGCCAAATTTGGTCCTTGCTAACAACAAAAAAATCTAAGTGGTCGCTGGTCAAAAAAAGGTTGGGAACCATTGGTGTAGACGCACCCTTGGAGAGGCTGCAGCATTTTGCTTTTGGGAAAAGCAAGATTCCACCCTCCTTTCCTTCTCTAGACTAGTTCAGAATGAAGAATGCATAGTAAACAGAGTAATGCTAACACCAAAAACTGCAAATTTTACACACGCACACACAAATATTAATACACACTCTGCTAAAGCTATACAATTTAATCCCATGTGTTAAAGTGGTGTCAAACTGCATTGAGATGTGCAAAACAGTTGCCACTTTTTGCAGATGATATGTGTCCCTCCCTCCCGAACTAAAATCCTGCATTGTAACCAAGGTGTGACTAAGCAGCATCGTTTGTTTACTTGGTTTGTTTGTTCCCTTATGAATATATAATACATATAGATAGAGGCTGCTGACATCTGGAGATTCCAAAGCAAGGTACAGCAATTAAAAGCAGAAGCAGCAACAACAACAAAATGTCTTTGAAAATGCAGACACAGATCCCCACAGCTTTGCAGCTGTAGGTTGCAAACAGCATCCAGCTAGGTGCTTTGTCCATGCTCAGAGGCACCAAAACAATCTGGAAACGGGTAAAAGGAATGCAAACTGAGAGAAACTCCTCCACATTTTGATATTTGCACCTTTAATTATTCATGGATTTGATTTTGAGCTTGTTCGGAGGTTCTGGATTTGATTTTCAAATGTGTTCTCTAGGAATCTCTAGGTCAGTATTTCTCAACCTGGGGGTCGGGACCCCTGAGGGGGTCACGAAGGGGTGTTGGAGGGGTTGCCAAAGACCATCAGAAAACATAGTATTTTCTGTTGCTCATGGGGGTTCTGTGTGGAAAGTTTGGTCTAATTCTATCGTTGCTGGGGTTCAGAATGCTATTTCATTGTGGGTGAACTATAAATCCCAACAATTACAACTCCCAAATGACAAGGTCTATTTTCTCCAAACTCTACCCATGTTCCCATTTGGGCATATTGAGTATTTGTGCCAAGTTTGATCCAGATCCATCATTGCTGGAGTCCACAGTGCTCTCTGGATGTAGGTGAACTACAACGCCAAAAACTCAAGGTCAATGTCCACCAGACCTTCCCAGTATTTCCTCTTGGTCATGGGAATTCTGTGTGCCAAGTTTGATTCAATTCCATCATTAGTGGAGTTCAGAATACTCTTTGATTTAAGGTGAACTATAAATCCCAGCAACTCCAGCATTACCAAATGACAAAATCAATCACCCTCAACCCCACCAGTATTCAGATTTGGGTGTATTGGGTATTTGTGCCAAATTTGGTCCAGTGACTGAAAATACATCCTGCATATCAGATATTTACATTACGATTCATAACAGGAGCAAAATTACAGTTATGATGCAGGAACGAAAATAATGTTATGGTTGGGGGTCACCACAACATGAGGAACTGTATTAAGGGGTCACGGCATTAGGAAGGTTGAGAACCACTGCTCTAGGTCAGTGTT